>NW_015557093.1:1190318-1242361 GCF_001515605.1 Sinocyclocheilus anshuiensis | reverse complement strand
CACCCACACACACACACACACACACACACACACACACACACACACACACACAATATTTGAATTTTAAGGTGAAATATGATCTGGACATTTTCAGTGAGATTCACTCAGTTATAGCCTTATGTTTTTCCTTTATAACCAGATACAATAAATAAACTATATTAGAAATGCAATGAATATGTTTCAAAATGCATGGTTTGTTTCATTGTGAGAAGTAAATCAGGATTGCAGGAGAGTCATAAGTTATTACTCCCTGAAATGAAATAAAACATCAAGAAGCTTATCTTAAACCAATACATCAACCTCTCTGGCACTCCATTCAAAGCGAGAGTAGAAAATCCATGCATGCTGGTCCAGAGAGACACATTAGCTGGACATAGTTGTTCCACGGAGGAATATAAAACAGTATTATCCATTCCAATATACTAAACCAATGCACGAACGCTCAGTTCTTCCGAACACATGCTTTACACCCTTTTGTTAACTCCTGAACTAAAGCAGCCCTGCATTTTCATTTGATGAATTATCTACTGTGGGTCTCAGTCCTCTAAAAGCGTAAAGCCCAGGTTGCATGTGACCTTTTCCATTGACCAGGCTGAACCTTTCGGATCAAAGCTGATCAATAAGAACAAAGCAACCCCTTTTTGCAGCGTATTAGATGTTGCGAGATGCATCTCCCGAAGGAAGCTGAAGTGGGTTGTTCGATCTAACGGCCTTTTTCTGTACCTCAAATGCCTTGGGCTTTAAGTGTTGTTTTCTACATGCTCTCTGTTCTCAGTGAGAAATGGTTTACAGTCGGGGTTGTATTCATTATTAGTGCTGCTTTCAAGTCTTAAAACATTTTCTGAGGACAGTGTTTTCAGTAAAAAAAAACGTTAAGCACATTTCCACCTGTGTGGATTCTGTGCTTTTTCTTAACTAGGTAAATGACAATCGATCGTTTTGGGCTAGTGTGCTAATTGAACACACACCACAACACTTCAAATTGTAATTAATTGGAGCAAGTAAACATTATTGGACAAATGAAGTCTGCCCATTATGTTCCATTACCTGGAGGAAGTTCAATGGGACAGTAATTAAATCACCGCCTTGTAATTTCCTGTGGAAGTTTATATTTAATATGCAAGTGGAGAACCGCACAATCTGCTCTAGATATCAGCACTCTGCAAAACAACAGTTTCCACAACCCACAACAAGAATCCTGAGATTTTGTTAAACAGGATCCATTCCAGACCTAAGAGATAATAACTTCTAGCACTGAGAGATCTTACCTGTCAAGCTTCAGTCTCTGGGCCAGTAGTCTCCAATCTGCTCCATTGGGACAGGGGGTGTCCAGACTGCTGCAGATCTTCTGTCGGATGAGGTAAGGGATCTGGAATGCGCTCGGACCAGCCAGGGCAGGGGTGCAGTTGTCCATTAACAGGAAATCAGAGTCCAGTGGTCTGATGTCCTGGAGTCAAGAACATTTCAGCCTCATATGTTACTCATTCCAACTGCACAGAGACTTTAATCTGAAGATCTATGGAAAAGATCTGCATTTGCATGAGAATAAGTTTGGAAAATAATTTAGCAGAATGTGAGAATTAAATTGAACTGAATTCAAAAGGTTTATGAGAAATGGTTAAAAGATGCATGAGTAGACTACAGTTCAATTCACATTCGGTTCACATTAAATTCCAAATTCTGACTGTAATTCATAAACATTCTGCATGCGGACCACAGTACCAAGTCTATTACATTTATTGAAATGAATGAATGAATGAATGAATGAATGAATGAATAAATCCAAGTTAGCTGAGCTAGATTTAGGAGAATATTTAAAAGAAATTTCTGTGTGCTCATTTATATTTTAAATGAACTAATTGAAATTTAAGTGACATTTAAATTCCAACTAATAATTTAAATTTAAGTGAAATTTAAATTCCCAAATCATTTTCAATTCTATGGAACGACATTCCGGACAATTTTCAAAAGGAATTGCAAATTGTATTTTCAATTGCGTTTTCAATATGTGGACGCATAAATTGTCACATAATCCAAATGCAATTGCAAATCCTGCATTACTGTTTGCATTTTCGCTTTCGCGAACGCACAGTGACTGCCAAATTTCAAATGAAAAAGCCCATTTGCAACTGTATTTCCCATGTCTTAGGAGTTACGAGCCTGTCATATTTAAATAGCAATATTAATTACCACGTCTGCTTTTTCACTCTCGCTGCGTCGCGCATGTAACCTGCCAAAACTCAAATGGAATCGCAATTCCTTTTGCATTTGAATTTCCAATGTCTACATGGAAAGCTGCCAATCATCGTCAGGGGCGGGACTATACTAGGGGGCGTGTTTGTATTGGGAGGTGACGTCACTCACAGACGACCGTGCCGAATGCTCTGATCAATGGAGGTAATCGGTAAAGGCTCCGTTAAAGGCAGCTACCAATCAGTTTGTACCTGTGTGAACGAACAGACAGTACAACCTTCTTGGCACAATACATAATTCTGTCTTTTTTACCCCAAATGTAGCGATTATCCCTGCTAACAGCAGGAGCCACAACGGTACGCACAATAGGTCAACATTCACTATTAACCAAACGCTTTTCACCTGTCTCAGCATCTCTCATTGCATTTGGATTATGTGACAATTTATGCGTCCACATATGGAAAACGCAATTGAAAATACAATTTGCAATTCCTTTTGAAAATTGTCCGGAATATCGTTCCATACAATTCTTATTATAAACCAAATTCAAAATCTAATTGTTTGCAGCAGAATCGGTTTGGAAAATAGTTAGTAGTATGAGACATTCAAAAGTTTTTGAGAAATATTTTAAATATGCATGTGTAGACTACATTTCAATTCATATTCAGTTCACATTAAAACTCCAAACTCTCATTATAATATAAAATTAATATACAGTTCTGCTCATAAGTTTACATACCCTTTGCAGAATGTGCAAAATGTTAATAATTGAAATAAACTAAAAGGGATCATGAAAATTACATGATGTGTAAATTCTTCTCATTTTGTTTAACGATCATATTTTTTCATTTAGTACTGGACTTCAGAAGCTACATAAATACTTACATGTTTCCCAAAAGACATAAGTACAATTTACCCTGATCATCAAAAGTTTACACCCCCCAGCTCTTAATGCATTTTGTGGCCTTCTTGAGCATCAGTACGTTTTCACCTTTTGTTCAAATTCAAAATCTAATTTGAATTTGTTATGCACGAGTCCCTCAATTGTCCTCAGTGTTAAAAGATGGATTTAAAAATCATACAGTCAATGTTGGAAAGGCTTCAAATATGCAGAAGACGCTGGAAAACCAAAGAATGTGCAGGAGCTGGGGGATTTTTCTGAAGAACAGCAGGCAGTTGAACTGCTCAGGACAAACAAGGAACAACTATCACAAAATATAAAAGCAGTCGTGGATCATTCAGGAAATGACGCATAGTATTACGATTCAAGGGTATGTAAACCTTCCAATGGGGTTATTTTTATAAATTCAGTTATTATTTTGTCTTGTGGAGTACGTATATGTAAACATCTGTTATGTGAAATAGCTTATTCAGGACAGTACTAAATAAAAAATAACATGCAATTTTCATGATCCCTCTTATTTTGTTTCAATTATTAACATTTTGCACATTCTGCAAGGGCTATGTAAACTTATGAGCACAACTGTATGTGCATGTGTTACAAGCATATGTGCAGACCACAGTATCAAGTCTATTCAATTTAGTTACATTTTCAACATTTTAGCTTAAAAAAATCTATTTCAATTCTGTTCTAAATCCAAATCAACTTACCAAGGTTTTGGATAATGTCAAAAAAAAATCTTAGGTGTAAGAATCTCACAATACAACATCAAATCATTTCAATTCCAAATTCCAATTCTCACTGAAGGAGCTTTAATAATACTAATCTCTACTGTTTACTGGCATATCATACTGCAGATGGTCTCAGTTACCTTCGAGATGTTGAAGTCCAGGGTGAAGCTTTGTCCTTCTCCTTCTACCTGCCACACACACAGTGTGCAGGTGAGATCACAGGTGCTCATGCTCTGTCTCTCCAGTGTGAAGGTGCAGTTCAGGGTCCGCTGAGAGCCGCTCCAGATGTGATAGAACGGGATCTCCTAAAGGGTCAAAGACATGTCACACTGAATTGTTGCTGTCCATAACAAATCACTTCTGAAATCTACTCTTGTCAGAACTGATTGTTTCAAAAACATAAGTCCAACCAGCAATAAAATCAAAATTATGAGTCATTTTTTAGGCTGTAGCAGTGTATTTTAGAGTAACAGTTTACACTACATATAATTTATTTCCCATAATTTATTTTCCCCAAAGTCTACAAATATAAAGTGAAATATTTATGCATTTCCACATTTCAGTGCCGTAGGAGAATGCAGTTCAATTTTTTCAACACATGAATTATGCAAAAGTTTCCTCATTTTGCCAACTTTGGCAAACTTTGCATGTGACATAAATAAAGAGAAGAATTCTGTCACTTGGTAGATAATACACCGCTTCCTTTTCATTAAAAGTTCACCACTTGCAAACAATAGATCCAGCTGAATTTGATGATCAGTAAGAGACACAGACAAAGAAAAAGTCCAACACCTGATGATTTATGATGCTGTGGCTGCCGGTGCGAGTCTATGAAAGCTCTTCTAAATCTATTGTTGGCAACATTTTCAAACAAAGCAGCAAAATAGTTTCTTTGTCTCTGACAACAGTAGAACGCCTTTAAAAGCTAATTGTTCACAACCGGGGATTTGGATTTAATTTATGAACGAGCACAATTCAGTAGATAGAGCAGATATGCCTGCATATCCACAGTCAAATAAAATAAGAACACTTATTAAAACAATACATTTAGTCTGTCAAATACAACACGTTCAGCGTGACAGTCTGATTAGACTAATTATTTAGCTTTATAACATGCTCTCGTCTCATACCGTCTAATTAATTGTGAAGAGCGACACAAAAAACAAAGATAAGCGCACATTATTTAAGACTACACATCAATCATGAACCAATCAAACTGCAAATCAATAAAAGGCAGCGTTATTAGTGAATATGCAGTATTTCAGTTCACTCAAATGGGGGAGCTGTTACACAGACTGAAAAAACCAGCCAAGCAACATACTTATCTAAAAAATAGGGTACATTCAGGTGAGAAAATGTTTCCTCTATGCACATTTGTGCTGTAACACTGTTAGCTGGCATCTCCAAATCCTCAGAGGAGATTTTTACGCCAAGATTCCTCCAGAATCCAGAGACGTTCCTCTGAGGCCCAGCATACATGATCCAGGAAGGGAAATACGAGAAAAATCAGGTGTTGCAGCCTCGAGCATTTACATATTGGTCTATATTTAATCTCCTCCAGTGGGAAAGAGTCCTGAGATGGGCAGAGCGGGTGAGGAAGGCGTTTGAGAAAACTGCAGCGCTCTCAATCCTTCTTTACCCAAGAAGCCGTTAACTCGTAGCCAAGGCCGTGCATGTTATTAAGAGCAGACGTTCTAGGGTCCCTGCTCGACAATTCACTCTATAATGGGCTTCTTTAGCATTCCCGCACGTTCAGAAATACTCTAATGAGGCGAAACCAAAGAAATTTCCAATTACAGCAATCCAGAGGACATACCAGATCACACAACCTGTTAGAAAGCTCAAAGCAGCCACAGAGCACAGCACTTCAAATTTGCACCCAAGAAAAAATAACTTGGCTAACTAACTCTTAACTCGTTCAATTACGCTTCGAAAAGACTTTGACAACAAAGATCAAAAAGACAAACATAACATCCGCAGTACACGTTATAGAGGCAAAGAATTTCAAACAGAGGGAAACATTTTGCAGCTACTTTACCCTTGACTTCTTGTCACAATGCCAGAACAATTTGGGCGGTTGCTAGGGTGTCGTTATGTGGTTGCTAGGACTTTGAGCGATTGCTTCTCTAAATATGAATTTATTTGCCTACACTCTAAGTAAAAAAGGTACAAAAGCTGTCATTGGGTACTCTTTCAAAAGGTATTATTATTTACCATCCAGAGCAGGCTTAGCACTGCTTTTGCACTGTTAACCCCGCATTGTGGTGCCAAACATGCACAGTGTGAAATGATGTGGTGTTAGAATGCTATGACTAGATGCTTAGCAACAGACAGCCAATCACGTGCCTCACGTTCACATGCTTTAGACAGTCACAGAAAACTGTACATTGTATAAATGGTCATGAGGCAAAATTTGTCAAATGGTGACAGAAAACCCATTTACAGTACATGATCAATTTTTAACCCCCAGGTAAATTATGAACAATGTGTAATATTAAGCAAGATAACCCTGGATTCAGCTTTCCCTTGGTTTATAATGACCCAGGATTAAAGATATGGTAGGTAATTTTTCCAGAAACATTTTTGTTATACTGGTTAAAAGGTCTGGCATCAATAAAGTGGTCTATATATGTATATATATATACATATATAGACATATATAGACATGTATATGTATATATCTTCTGTGAAAGGCTCAGGGCCATAAAATGTTTGTCCAATCATTGCATTCAATCAGTCAGACATTTGGTCGGATTAAATGTTTTTGGTTTCAATTGATATGACGAACTTTGATCTCAACAGGTAAGCTAAACTTGAAGTTAAAAGTATTGTATGATGGGCCTTTTATTGAAAATAGTAGTCTAATCATCTACTTTTACCCGTTGAGACATACCTCCACTTTTATAGACTCATAAGAGGTGGAGGCGTGATGCGTAAAAGGGATATTTGCAAAGGTTATTTGAAAACATGCTTTATATTTGTAGTTCTGGTGACACTAGTAGTGCGTACAGTAAACTGCCTAATCCACCTTTAACTATTTCAAATAGAAAAGCCCTCTTATATGTAGGTACTAATATGTACTTTTTGTAAGTAAGTGTGTACATTTTGAAAGGGTTTCACCTCAGTGACATTATTAGTACCTTTTTTTCTGAGAGTATATTTATCATGTTCCAGGCCTTTTTTTATATTTAATGTTTAATACATTTAATATTTGAGGTGAATGGGTTTTGGAAAACCGATAATCCCAAGTATTAGCGCTAACAATAGAGGAGCTCACTGTAGCAAACACCATTAATACAAGAAGTGCTGCTGCAAGAGAGAAGGTGTTTTATAGAAACCCACCTGATAGCCGGCGAGCAGTTTGCTCCTCCAGTGTGCCTGGGGCATGTCGTGAATCGAGAGGCGCAGGTTATGGTAGCTGTCTTTGAAGAGCAGAACGTGAGGCTCGTCAATCAGTCGACCTCCCAGCTGTCTTTCCATCTGCATCACCTCCTGTGGAGCAACACGGCATAGCACAGTCAGTCAGGCCATGGCCCTCGTAACCCTGTTCCATTTCCCCTATGCTGCTTTAATGTCACGCCAAGGTCACGGCAACTCTGGCGAATGCACTCCAAATCCAAGGGTGCTGGGGTAATGAAGGTTCGAGCTGAGTTATTCGTCAAGTGCTCATTGTTCGTGCATCAAAGATCCGCTTAATTTCATTTCTGCGGCTGTGCCAGGAGAAATTTGTACTCGCACGTCTAATGTTTTCGTCTCAGTGGGGTTGGTACGGCAAGGCCATTTGTTGCCATCAGAACGACCATCTGGAATTAGGTAATAATATCCATGCACATCCTGGCTGATCTATCAATTCTTTTTCAGGGCACATCTCTCATGCTAAAGGAGTACGCAGAGCAGAGGTCTCTGAAAGCCGAAAGACTCCCATCAAAGACCTCGGCTCACACAGAGGAACTACAGCTCAAACAACATGATGAATTGGCCGAGGTTAGAGGACTGGCAGACCTTCCCAATCAGGACGGCAATCTTTCATAAACATTCAAACTTGCTTAGAAAACAACAGCACAAAGGTAAAGACTAAAGGAAAACGAAACAGGTGAAGCGTTCCCGAGAAGCGAGCTGCGGTGTGTATAAAAGAAAGCTACTTGAACGAATAGACAACAAATGGAGGAGAGAGGTATCAATCTTTCATAACATTCGAACTTACTAACAAAACAACAGCACAAAGGTAAGAACTAAAGAAAAACGAAACAGGTGAAGAGTTCCTGAGAAGCGAGCTGCGGTGTGTATAAAACAAAACTACTTGAACGAACAGACAACAAATGAGAGATGGGGGGTCCGGTTATTACCATATGTTTGATTCTTTTCTGTGTGAATGTGGATGCACATGAATTGTGTTTGAGAGCGCCTCTAATTAAGATGGAGAATCTCAGTGATTTTTATCTGCACATGGACGATTCAATTTTCTGCACTCTTTACCAAGTATCGGCAGGCCCAGTTTCAATTAAAACGGTATAGAACCTGTTAATTATTCATGTGCAATACCTGCTGTACAAGTACCATATTATCCGCTTAACTACAGTTTCAAAAGCAAGTGAGCTTCCCACTGTTTCTTACAAGGAGACAATTTCTAACTTATGGCAATTGCCTTTGAGGAAACTAAACCAAACCAAACCAAACCAAACCAAACCAAGGAGACAATTTCTAACTTATGGCAATTGCCTTTGAGGAAACTAAACCAAACCAAACCAAACCAAACCAAACCAAACTAAACTAAACTAAACTAAACTAAACTAAACTAAACTAAGAACACAATACTATCTATACACAATAATCTATCTACCTATAACTGATCAAATTGTACTTATTTTGAGCTTGTTTCAATGCATTATGTCTTAGAATGATGCCAGAACGAAGTATCTTTATATAACAAACTAAGCTAAAACTAAAAATTCTACACATGAGTTTTGTCTCTGGTCTCTGGCATAAAACACTCTTTTATCTTTTTAAAGACCCCAAGTGGTTTAATGGGAGATAATGAAAGCAGTTTTAAACATTTTTACTATCAGAGTCGGAAAGTCAAGCTACAGTCTTTCTCCATTAGCACAGCAAAGATAGAGACATTGACATCTTTTCATGATTCTTCAGCCCAACCACTGAGGTGAATTTTAAGAGAACTGAATAGGTTAGAGGTCAAGATTTATCTCATGCCATTAGGTCATATGTCAGTCAATGGCTAAGCGCACTCCAATCAGAAGAGGAATATAATCTCTCCTTCACGACAAAAGACACTTTATTTAGGCTACAAGCATCTCATTTTACATTGTTCTCTTAAATACAATCACTCTATGGGAGGAAATTAGCATTGCAAATAGCTGCTTATGGACTTTGATCCTCATTCTGACCTATCAGCACATCTAGCTGCCTAGTAATGGGAGACACAGAAGAGCACGCCAATTATCCCATTATGAATAACTAAGAGCATGCATACCAATGCAGACACAGTCCAGCCTGTCCACCCTACATATATTAACAAGACCAGCTCGAAATGATGAGAGGAAACATGTCAGTCTTGGCCCGCCGCTGCTGCATCTCAGCCAAGAACTGAGCTTGCCATTTGTGTGTTTGCTTTCAGCATATGTCTCAGGCTGAGCGAATATTGGCCCTGTTTACACCCTATTGTCTTGTTAATAAATTGTCACAGAATTTCATTAAAACAATCCCAACATGACTTCTTTCAATGAAAAACCACCATATTGCATGCAAAATACACTTTAAAACCAATATACCATACAATATAGATATTTTTACACAGTAAAAATATAATAATCAAAAAAATAATTTTTAAGCATTTTATACAAAAGGAGATCCTATATTAATTAATCTGCTTTACAGTAGTATTTTTGATCCAATAATAATAATAATAAATTAATATAGAAATAATAAATATATATATATATATACATATATATCACTTTTTTATTTAAACTTATTTATAATTACAATATATGGTTTAAAATAATAAACAAAAAAACACAGCAAGATAAATCTATTATTGAACTCCCCTAGCACTTTCTCTTTTTCTTTCTTTGGTCATGTCTTTTCTTGCCTGCATGGGGCACCAAGAGAGCCAGAAATGCCACTTGTTCCCCTTCAAAAAATACGTGCATGACACCCTTGACTAGAACTGTAGTAACTACACCATTTTGGCAGAAACTGGCTACCACTGTATTTTTGTAAAGAGTCTTTTAAAGTATATACAAGGGGGAGACAATGTGAAGTTTTCATGGATGGTGATGACTTAGCCATATAAAATACTTGGGAAAAAAGATTTTATATTCTTTGACAGTGACTTTAGATAAAAAAAAAAACTAGGATGAAGCCCACCCTCTGTCTTTTTCTTACCCACTGGAAAACTAAGAACTGGAGCAAGAGAGGGTGAAAAAGAGAACTAGTAAGCGAGCGATATAATACAAAAAACGAACGGAGAGGAGACAGAGGCAGCTTAACACTGGTGTCTTCGGGTCAGAAGAGTGGTAAGCTTTAGAGAGAGAGATAACAGGATTATGGGAAGCATGGTCACAGTCCTCCGGAGCCCACAAACCCTTCATCCTCACAAGCCTGGACAGCTCCTGTGGTGTGCTGAGCGGGGGCTCTGACGGACTACTGCTGCACTCCATTTGGGAATACAAGAGACTCTTCTATAGTTTATCTCCCCTCGCCGTCTTTGACAGAAGGAGGTTAGATGCTCTGCTACAACTCACATGCTACAAATGCTCCTCCGCCAAACACACACAAGCTAAACATTTAAAAACCATTCAGGCAAAAGGGCAATGTGTTTACAAAGTTCACAGTGACCCAAACTTCCATTAAGATAAAACACTTAATGTCAAACCTCAGAAGATTGAACCGCAGCGGTCAAAAGTTCATGGTTTTTGCATTTTGTTGTGAGGTTGCTAGGGTGTTCTGGATAGTTGTTAGGGTGGCCAAGTTTAGTACTTTTCGTTACGGGTTTGTTGAAGTCCCAGCCCCTAAGTATGAGCAATGCCTTAATAAACTCCTTCTAGTAAATCTATCTCAGAGCTATTCAAATAAAAAGCTATTAAACATGAATGCAGAGTGGGCTCTATCCATTTGTCCCGACCGGCTTGCCAGTAATAAGGTACAAGAAATAACCATCATACCGTATAAAATCAAAATGAGCACGCCATAAATTAACAACCACCGAGACAAGTTTGTTACACAACATCTTAAATCAGTGAACTAAATAAAAAGGCTTTGATTTTAATGACAGTATAGATCCGCAGTAATAGAAGATTACTTTTAGTCTGTTTTACAACTTAATCTCAACTGTCTCACAGTGCATAAAGATATGAGAGCATAACAAAGTGACTGACATAGACTAATTTCCGCATGGTGTCTTCTGTGACTTCTCAGCCGTGAGAAAACAGACCTTGCACTTTCTGAGCTGATGAGCAAGTCAGAAAAGTCAGAAAAGAGATCTGAATGATAGAGGCAAACATTTCACAGATGTAAATCATCTAGACATATGTCTGTGAGTTTTCTCCAGCTAGTAATGAGGTTATTTTTCTCCTTCCCACCCAACACCTCAGATATTTCTCTCCCTTGCCCCCTCTCTCTGATTAAAAACTAAAAACACGAGCGACGTACGAGTAGCTTTCCAAACAAGCATTCCAGAGAAATGGATTTGACAAATCAGAGCAACATACAGGCTTTGTTTTGTCTCGTTCTCTCGCGCCGTCGGTTGATGAAGCCGACTGTCTCGTTAAATGTTACATCAGTGATCAAAGCCGTGCACCATTTTTGGTTTCTCCCCCCGACAGCGTGAATGCACACACATACGCGCAAATTAAGCTCAGATGTTAGACGAAAGGTCAAATATGAGAACGCTTGCTCTCCTCTCTCTCTATTTGTTTCTAGCCCAGTCAGCAGATAGAAAACACCAGACGTGGCTCCTCAGACATTTGGCTGCTGGGTTGAAAGGTCTGGAGGGAGAAGAGAATATCACACGGGTCTTGATTAAATGTGAACAACATTTGGAAAGAGGCACCAAAGGTCATCGTTCATTCATCTCTGAAACGAGAGGATATTTTACAATCCACTGCCTAGTGACAAGCCAGATAAACCAGTGAACCTAAAACGTTCCTCTGCTGGTGCTTCAAACCTTTTTGCAACATGTTAGTGCACTATAATCTGGATCTTAATGCAGTGGATGCAGATACTACCAATCTTGCTTTGTTGAAAGGTCAAATACTATGGTGAGATCACATCAAGAATGAAAGGGTCAGAGACTTGGCGTAGCGGTTTGTGCGGTCCAACACTGAGGCTCAAAAAAGGTCAGCATGGCCTAATAAGGTCAGGTTTATATTTGGAGGTCATGCAGATAAGCACAATAATTAACCACATCAAAGGAAGTGTCTCTCACGGGTTCTGTAGTTGAGCTTTAGGAAGGGTGGCAGCTATGATGTGTCCAGCTACAGTAAAACCAGCAGTGGAAGCAGTTCTGAAACAGGCAGCTGTATAGTACATTAAATATTTATCTAATTGGTCCCATAAGACACACAAACATATTGAAAGCATCTCTGCTGAAATGTCACTGACTCCCAAATATCATACTCGTGATTAAAGACAATTACATTGTTTTAATGTGGCTTAATTGGGAGATTAAAGATTTCTGTTGTTTTAGGCACAAGCAAAGCTTATGACTGAGAAAGAAAGAATGAATAGGAAAGAAATCGGAAAGGAGAAAAAGTATTTGTATAGTGTAGGAAGTTCTGAGAGACAACCACTAAAAATAATAGCGGTATCCCTTTCATTTGTGGTGCATTACCGTTTCTCGAAGTAATGTAGTAGCCTGGCAGCGATCAAAATGCAATTAATATTCACCCAAGATGATGGTGGAGAAAGATGCATAAAAAAATAACAATGCATCTTTGTCATGACCGACGCTTCTAATGCTATACTAATTCCGAAATCCTCTTCTGTTATCAGCAACAATTAGCATAATAATTCCATCACAATAAATCAGCCTTACATCTTTGAAGGAAAGTCAATCAGGGACTCAGATGTGGTTCTCAGGGGGTGAAACACCTGTTAGACCACAAACATACTCTACACGAGTTCACAAATGGTTGGCCAATGCATTGCAAGACTGCAAACACATTGCTTTACAAGCATTCTTGCATCAATGCGGCAGTAAAAAAAAAACGTATTAATAACAGCAGTCAAGCTAATATCCAATATAGTGACCCTTGCGACAGAGCTAAGAATGCAGCATGCAATGAGTAAGGGTTTAAAACATTGTAGAATATAATGACATGTGAAACTGTGCTGGTGTATCGAGAAGCAGGGTCCCAAACTTTTTGATTGTTCCATAAATTCAAAAAGATTCATAGGATTCATAAATCATTGCTTCAGAACGATATGCCAAAGAAGTGATTTCAACGATACTATTCTTCTGTCGTTATTATTATAATTATGTCATGACAACTCTCTGAGAGTTTAGTCTTGGCTGTGTTTGGTCTTGGTGGAATAGATCTCCTAGACTTGCTTCTGCCAATACATCCACAGACATGCTGCTGCAAGCATGTAGGAAATACTGCTGCTGCTGCACATATAACATATGAATTAACCCCCATATATAACAGACATGAAATCACCCCGTAGTAGAGATGTATACAGGTGGAGCTGGGGAAGGTGGAGGGTTTCTGAAGTGTGCTGCACCTGCTACAGCAAGCACTAGCCGAGTATTTAAATGTTGAGCAGCAAGCTCATTGGCTGCTGACTCGAAAATGAACCAATCAGCTGCACCATGTGAATAATTGTGTCATCATGTCAGACTGAGGTAGAACCTATCAGCCTGCACTATCTAGAGATTCATGACAGAACTTTGGGTTTGTAGTGTGGACTTTCCTATTCTCATAGAATTTTAATGCTTATTAAAACTTTATATTTACAATTGGAGCAAACTAGAATATTTCTTTACATTAATTCATTAAGCAAATTCTGTTATCCAAAGCAACTCAAAAATCAAATGTTGTACAAAGAATACTGCGAAAAAGATTCATTTGTGCAGTAACTCAAAACACCACGATTGTTTAGAAGTACAGAGCAGAACAGGCATTTTTACATATTTAAAAATGCACATTTCCAGGTTTAACATGATATTGCAGAAGCATCCGCATTCATGTACTTGAATACAGTATGTTTCTGGCCTTTGGAACAAAAACTCTCCCTTTTTATACTGACAAAGATCAGCATACAGTCCATTCGACTCCCCGCTAAACCACAGAGTAAGAAACTGCATATCCTACAAGGCCATTGTGGCTCACTGCAGCAGTCTGTGCATTTGAGGGGAGTGAAAAATGCAGATAGGGTGGATTCATAGAAAGCAGCACCACACGAGAGCACTGCATGACTGAGTCTGTCCACGTATGAAGATACCCCTGGAGCGGCCCACTCCTGATCAAAGGCAAGGTTAGTATGAAAGGAGGTCATGGGTTAAAAAAGCATCTATATTAGAAGCTCAACACCCTAGCTATAGATAAAAGCACATCACACAGCCACGCATTCAATCTCTAAATAACAGCAACTGCTGTAAAATAAAAAAATAAATAGGGCTTTTTTTGGTGGGTGGGGGGTGGGAACAAATCACCACTTGAACACTTAACTTTAAAACGACAGAACAGTCAGCCTTCTCATGAACCCTTTGGATAGAATTGGAGGGGAGATGCTCACATCCATCATACACTGGACCACTTCTCATCTTTGCATGGCTAAGAGCTCATTTTAAAGGGGTCATATGATGCGATTAGCTCGCGATTATGGTAAGGGGCGTTACATTTCCGACGAGTGCTTGTGGTGTTCGGCCAATCACAATGCACTGGGTCAGCTGGCCAATCAGAGCAGACTGCGCTTGTCGGAAGGAGGGACTTTGTAGAAAACGAAGCGTTTGAGAGAGGCGGGGCATAGAGGACCTACAATAATGTACAGTATTTGAAAAATAATGTGTTTTTTGAACATTAAAGCATGTCATCATATTCTGCTACACCAAATAATGATCTTTAAAAAAAGCATCAAATGACCCCTTTAATTAAACAAACCGGGCAAATTCCTGGCATCTCTTTCGTAATCTCTTTCCCCCGACAGCCCACCCTAGTGGGGCCCAGCAGGCAGCTTTGGGTAGGGCAGGTCATCTTTTCTGGCAGGCTCTCAGAGGCTGGAGTGGGCAGAGCAGGGAACGGACCCTCTTACTTTGACAGTGAGAGCCAAGCAGAGCTCAGGGGCCACGGCCAGAGAGTCTCTCCTTTTCATTTACTAATTAAGCATGCAAATGAAATCTTAACAGTCTGCTCAGACGTGCTCCTCGAGGGAGGCTGCTTTGGCATTAGCTCTTGATTATTCCTGATCTTTTAGGAGTGGGAGCGAAAGAAAAATAAGTGTAAGCCAGAAGGAACTGAAAACAAAATTTGATTGTCTGATGAAAGAAGAAAAAAAGAAAAAGAAACAGATAAAAAAGAAAAAGAAAAATGCATGACTAGTGATCAGCATTTTATTTTATTTCATTTCTTTTCATTTCATTTCATCTTATTTTATTGTTATTATTTATTTTTCTAGCTTAAACAGCAAGACATCTTTGGTTAACCAGCAATTAAATGGATAGTTCTCCCAACAATGAAAATTCTGTCATCATACAATTTACAAATTGTTCTGAACACGTCTGACTCTTTCTTTCACATAAAACAAAACATTCATAGACTCTTTTCATGATCTTTTCCATGAAACCATTAAATTGACATTAAAAACATCCTCTAATTTTCTCCTTTGGTGTTCCACAAAAGAAAGAAACAACATGAGGGTGAGTAAATGAGTTAACTGGGTGAACTACTCCTATCAAACTGGTCTAAGTTTGTTCTTTCAGCAGGGTTCAAGAGGACTGGCATTGAGCGAGAGAGAAGACAAAACTAGGTAAACATTCTCATAATGTATTGGCAAGGTTCTCTCAAAGATATGAACACACGTTCTTCCAGTAACATAAATGGAATGTTCGTTCAAAGTTATCTAGTTCTTAAAACGTTAGCACAAAAAAGTCATTTATGCATCTTTCATGGAACGTTTTTTCAGAAACTTTTTTTTGTTGGACATTCGTCTAACATTTTTCAAATATGCTTGCTTGCGAATGTTCAGAGAACATCTAATATTAACATTCCCATAATGTTTGCAAAATGATAAAATGGAATGTTTCCTTAACAGTAACAAAACCAAGAAACCTAATGGCAACATTAGCAAAACATACAGCATATTTTTGTTGGCTGGGTAATTGGCATAAGTATAGCTACTGTATATTCTGAATCAAAGGCCTCACCTTTAGCAGGTCCTGTGTGTCGTCCATGCAGTAGACGCGGATGTTGTACTCCAGTGTAGAGCAGTAGGCGGGAGCAAACAGCAGCAGTTTGAAGCGTTTAGAAGCAGCCATGCTGAGGGACTCCCCGACCAGAGCAAAGCGGCCCAGCTGCTCAGTGAACACCCGGCACGTCTCCGCCTCCAGCTGGCAGTAGTACGGCTCCGATACCACTTCCTCACCAAGCTGAAGTACATCCTGAGGAGCCAATGAGACAATGACACAGGGATCAGAGGGGAAGGCAGATAGCGGCTGTGTCAGTGGAGTTATTGGAGAGATGGTCAGCTCTTGCCCTGAGGATGTTCCGTGTCAGATTTTAGATACAGTGAAGCGATCTGGCTGAGCAGAAACTGAAAGACCTGCATAATGAGCTGTGTTCTGTGCTCTAATGAGACACTAATAGCAGGAGTTCATCCTGAATGTTCACACGTGGTAGTGATCAGGGCTTTCTGTTCTTCTGCTTACAAGCAGGGAATAAATCTTCTGAAATTTCTACAGCTCAGATTGACTTCTTATGTGAAAATACCAAAAGTTAAATACAGGAATAGGAGCAATTAAAATGAATATAAATTAATAAAAAATAAAATTGAATGAATGAATGAATGAATACTTTTTATGCATTTAATTAATTTTTTTGTGGATTGTAAAGGGTACTTCTGCATTTTCTAAATAAAATTTGTGTAGCTGCCAGTTGAAAAACTCTCTGCCACAAAGCTAGGTGTTTCTATGTATTTTTAGGTGACTTTACTGGCTCAGGTCTCTGTGATATTCTTATCCCTAGATATGTCTTAGGTTGCTGCTTCAATGTACAATATTATTCAAAAGTCTGGGGATTTATTAAATGTTTTTGAGTCTTTTATGCTCACCAAGGTTGCATTTATTTGATCAAAAATGCAACAAAAAAATACAATATTGTGAAATATTATTATAATTTAAAATAACTGTTATACATAATATATAAATAAATAAATATAAATATATGAAGAGTTTGGTTCCAAAACGCAATAAATCCAGAAAGTGGCAAGATGAAAACCACTATTATCTGTTTCAAACTTTCACATAGCATCTTTAAGTACATAAAGGTACCAAAAACATTGTCAAAACATGTGACTTCAGTGGTTCAACCGTAATTTTATGAAGCTACGAGTATACTTTTGTGCGCAAAAAACTGAAATAACTTTATTCGACAATTTCTTCTCTTCAACATCAGTTCAAGACATGCGTTGAGGGCATGAAGTTTTGTACATGAAAAAAGTTACAAATTTATTAATTTAGATAGCATTACAAATAAATTACGGCTAGGCAAGTTATTATCGCAAGTTTTTTATTATTATGAAAGTCCGTTGCTCACTTGCTATGAATACACACACAGACAAACCATGGGTCACAGGAGGGGTGGGATGTTGATCAGTAGGTTACTGGCTTGGGATGAGCATCATCACGCATCTCAACCAATGAGAGCATATGGTGTGGACCTAAGACTGCAGTAGCAGAGCTCACATGAAGCGCTCACAAGTTAGTGAAGACAGCAGAGAAGCACTCTCGCTCAGCAGTCGTTTGGGACGCAGTAACACATGGCCCTCTCACAACATATTGCTTTACAGATCTATCGCTTTTGCCGCTCAGAAATGTTCACGCAATCATGATGTACGTATCAGAAGTTCTACGCTTCGACACTACATGCGCACCGTGCCCGAGCCCAACTGAACCGCGCTCTGGCCCACCTCTTCCAAACGAGCCAGGGCCGAACCCCGCCCGTACACGCCCATCAAGTGTTGTCCCGCGCTGCACTTTGTTGCGTTGGGTCCCGCGATAGTGCAGGTCTCTACTTTGTAATGTTTGCATAACATATAGGAATTCGTTTTTATGACTGGATTCTACGAACCAGTCTGTGTTTTCCGCATCGCGGAAATTATAGGGACGTATGTCTCAGAGTAGTGAGTGCAATTTGGGAAATCACGATTAATCGCAGAAAATAATGCGATTAATCACGATTTAAAACAAAATCTGTTGTTGCCCAGCACTATTTATTATAAAAGCTGATTATTTTTTCTCCAAAATGCAATAAATCCATTGAATCAATATACAAGTTATTTTTCATATTGAAACTGTTGAAAATACACAACAAAGTAAGTTGATCCACATACGACAGCCTCTGAACTTGGTCAATACTAATCTTATTAATAGCTTACATTTCTTCCCCACTGCAGAAACCACCACATCTTCATCAATGCCGTCAAAATTATTCATTTTTTTTAGGGCTGCATGATAAATCGCATGTGATTGTCATGCGTATCTCGTCAGTAAAGCCGGTTCTGTGAACAGTAAATCTCCATCACGTGCTTTCAGATGGAGCGGCATTAGAGCCGCAGATCACTGACAAGCTACGCAATATCGCGTTCATAATTGAAGGCGATTCATCTGCGATTATGAACACGATATTGTGTAGCTTGTCAGTTACAGTTTACAATGCGTGGAATGGTGCGCTGTGATTGGTTGAGCGGATGTATTGCATTCTGCAGAGAAGGGAGATGGGCGTTTGTCGTGGTTTGGAAAGATAGGGAGAAAACATGACAGAATAACACGGTGGATATCGCATTTTGCATAAAATTTACTTTTCAATACCGACCAGATAGGCTGCAATACAGATTTTGGGGGGAACTAAAATATATTTTTTTAAATGGCATTTATCGCATTTTGGAACCAAACTCTTTATATATATATATATATATATATATATATATACACAGTATATAATGTAATTTGTAATAAAGTAAATGTAATTTATTTCTGTGACGGCAAAGCTGAATTTCCAGCATCATTACTTCAGTCTTCAGTGTCACATGATCCTTCAGAAATCGTTCTAACATGCTGATTTGGTGATCAAGAAACATATCTTCTTATTAAGGATTGTTTGATTAACAGAAGGTTCAAAAGAACAGAACATTTTTCTAACACTATAAATGTCTTTACTGTCACGTTTGATCAATTTAATGCATCTTTGCTGAATAATGTCTTAATCAACTAAAAAAAGATACATAAATAATCTCTTAAAAAAAAAGAGAACAAAATAATCAATCAATCAATCAATCAATCAATCAATCAATCAATCATGACCCCAACTGATCCTAATTTTAATTTAACTTTCTCCATAAAAATCTGTATTATTTAAAGTATTGTTCATGTTCAGTATGGGATAAGTTTCATACTTAAGTTTGGGGGTTTGTTCAAATTTCAAATCATTAAGTAAGACCCTTAATAATTAGCTCCCCCCCCTTTGCTTCATCCGTTGCAAAGCCACAACCAATCTTACATCATTTTGCACCCCACAGTTTTGTGTTAATCAATTAGTGAGTTTGACAGTTTGAGGTGCTTCTCTACTAATAACCAGGAGAATAAACTAATTAACAGGTTGCCATACGCAATATGGAGCTTGTCAGGGCATGGCAAGATAATTACTTTAATTGGATGTAAGAATCCTGACAGACATCAGAGATGCCTTCAAGTGTGCCTCGTATAGGCTAATGCAAAGAAAAATGTACTAAAATCAGGAGAAAAGGCATTCTGTCAGAAAACGTGACTCTAGCAAAGGCCAAGGCTATTGTGAGGAAACATCCCGTTTTCTCACCGTCTCTGGTCAGATACAATCACATAATGGCTCCCCAGAGTGGCTTTAATTAGAGAAAAGCCAAGTGGGATATGTGGCGACAGAACTTTCTGCAGGAAGCTCATCAGAAAGATTCCTCGCACACCATCTCTCTTTTTTTCTCCCGCTCACACCATTATCTAATCAAATACAGAGAGGCGGCCCTACTGTCATGCACCTCGGGATCCAGGCCAGGAAATTACATCCAGCAATCAATAAAATAAGCCACTATCTTCATCAGTGAAATTAGTATTGGCACTAGCCGTTTTCCATTTGACCACAATGAAGTCTGGGTTTTTTTTTTTCCATTATATATATATTTTTTTAAATGACTCAGAAAAAAAAATCCTCCTGCGGTTCGATAACGACACAGACTATATTTCATTCTCTTCTGCTCGCGTTTTGCTGATCTGCGTCCTCTGGAGAAATTAATTGCTGCGAGTCTGTCTGCCAAGGCTCCTTCCAGGACAAACTTCCTTGTGTTTTTTCCCTCTTTTGTCTGCTGTACCTGGCCAAGAATGGCGACCTGCCGCCGATGGGCTATATTTGGGGCAGGGGATGATTAAAAGTGCTGCTCTACCCTCGATCTAAGACAGGCCTATTCATTCTACTGCCGCCCCATTGCTGCCACACCAAGGAGCCTGAATAATTTATGCACAGTATCAAACATGAAAGAAGACCTTCACTCTCTTCCTCCGCCCTTCCTCCCTAGGTTCCTCCTCTTCCTTGTCTTTGTGCCTGATGTATTTCGCACCGACCCGATGTGGTTCAGAGCAGATTTGGAAAAGCCATCAGGCGTAATGAAGGACTCACCCCAGCTCAGTTTAAAGGTGGGTGCTGATGGCCATCGGATGGAATGAGGAAAAGATCCATACAATTAAATGGAGATTAAATGTGAAGGTATGAGAGATAGGTGAAATGAGGAGCACGCTGATGGAGACACTTCAGGGCTTTATTGTCTGAGAGGCTATTTGAAATGATTATGACGATACAGCCCATTTGCCTCCATAAGATATTCAGTTCAGTAGCAGGATGATGGGAGAGAAAGAGATGGGAAAGGGCAAGAAAAGTGAACGTACAGCATGAA
The DNA here is from genome assembly GCF_001515605.1 of Sinocyclocheilus anshuiensis. Lineage (NCBI taxonomy): Eukaryota > Metazoa > Chordata > Actinopteri > Cypriniformes > Cyprinidae > Sinocyclocheilus > Sinocyclocheilus anshuiensis. The sequence goes on along the minus strand of NW_015557093.1, from coordinate 1,221,385 downwards.
TTCCACCTGCATACAGTTCAAAGCAAATTAAAATGAGGCACAATCATATAAAACAGAATCTTTATTTATCGTCACATTGACGATAAATTGGGCTGATGGAATTTATGGCTTCACAGGAGAAACTTGTACTCAAGTACGTAAATCTGGCAAAAACTTTCAAGAAATGTTCACCCCAAAATCGATCAAAATCAATTAAAACTACATTTTGCATAAAGAGAATGGTTCCTATTTTCAAGTATTTTTTTTATTTTTTTTTGCATTATGATATTATATTCCTGTATATTGAAATACATTTCTCCCCCACATTTCAATTCCCTACTGTAAAGCAATTTATAGAAAACTAATTACTGTAAAAATACCAAATTTGTCAAGTACATTTGTCAAGATTTCAAGTCAATACGATGGTAGTAATTTTTTTTAATACATTTATGTAAATTATATTAAATAATCGCTTTACATGCAATTTTACATGTATTAAGGCCATTCAGATTTTTGAGCCAGGCGGATTTTAATTGCAATTTTCCCTAAAAGAAAGAATACATAATCATTAAAAAATCAAAAATAAAGTATATTAACACACACACACACACACACACACACACACATATAGTTTTAGTACTGTTTAACTTATACTTTGTCATTTAATATATAATTGTATATAAATATAAATATAATAATTCTAATATAAATATAATTCTCTCTATATATATATTTTTATGGAATCATTATATAAGGCAATATATAAGGTTTTAAAATCATTTAATGTTTTATATCAAATTAATATTTAATGAAAAAATTAAATATATAAATAAATGATATACTATTTATTAATATATTATTAAAAAAAATTATATAGCTGGACATAAACACACACAGAAACACACACCTCCCACATTCCCTCATATGACTGCTTCTTGAGACGGATGGTCCAATTCTCCAGGCACGCATCAGAGCAATGGTCCATACTGAGGATGACCGGCCGGGTGAGCATCACACCGGGCGGTCCGCAGCTCACCACGGGACTCAGCAACGTCTGACACCCAGCCAGGGGCAATCTAGAGGGAGGCAGAGGGGGAGCACATGGTCAGGATTCAACTAACAGGGCCTGGATGGATGGCCAATGTCGAGCCCAGAGCAGACCCTTTAACAAGATGAGGTTCCACTATTAATCAGGGCTCTGGTGCTCTGATCTGACTTTTCACACTCTGCATTCAAGCCCAGTAGGGAGCTGGTCGTGAACACCGCATGAATGCATGAGCAAAAAATAGCCAGACCATTACCTGGTGCTTCACTTCAACAGGAAAATCTAAAACAGGAGAACATTTCCCTCTTTGCAGCCCATGGCTCATTTACATATAACAGACAATACAACACATACACACAAGCTTTTGATATCTCAAGCCAGCATTAGTCATAAATCTGAGCAAACGGCATGCACACACACAAACACACACAATCATGCACGCCAGCATGTGGAGATGCCGGGCCTTTTACAAATATGATTCAAACTGTGCATCCTTTCTTTGTGAGGCAGATCCTCAGATCGGTTCCAGGGACCTACCTCATGTCTTCCTTCTTCTGAATGGTGAGATAAATCTCATAAATCTTCCCTCTGGGAATGGCCTCTGGCGGGATGAGCAGGCTGATCCCTAATGTAAATAGGAACAAAAGAGACAAGGTAGGCTAATTTGTTCCATCTGAACGCTGCTTTTGTCACAGCTCACAGCGGGCCTCTATGTGACAAAAGTAAATGTGGTTAACACCATACAAATCCACAGTCAAGGTCAAAGATGTCATCTAACGTGTACTTTCCAAAACTCTTTCACTTTAAGCCCTGGAGATGTGGACAAGTGACAGGAAGTGCCTAAAGCAGGGGTATTCGATTAAAGTTACAAGAGATCCAGTCTCTACCTTTTCAGCAAACAGCCAAACAATCATAGTTTACATCGTTTCATAAGTCAATGTGTTGGCTATAACACTCAACAAGGTGCACTTTCAGAAAATGTATTGTAAATTTACTTTCAGAAAATGTTTTTTTTTTCTTTCGCAAAATGCCTTAATAAAAGTAAGAAATAATAAATCTAAATAGTCTTATCTAAACTTCTGTATTTGACAGGAATTGGATCTCAAATAATTCATTCAATTTTAGTAAATTCAAATGTGAATTTATTTAAAAAAACATATTTTATATATTTTATATATTATTTACAATAAATAAATAAATAAAAGAAAAGAAAAGAAAAGAAAAAGAAAAATAAGTTACTCTAGGCCATTTGTAACAGTAAAGATGACATACAAATTTTTTTTTTGAATTAAATAAAACAGTATTATAGTATATAAAATAAATATACTATAATATATAATTATATAAGGAGTCAACGCCTAACTCTACACAATAAACTTTGGTGTGTAACTTGTCTAGTCTAAAATAATCATATTTAAGATGAAAATATAAAAGCAGCATAAGCCATAAAACATCCTCAAATTAGTCACAAATTGAAACTAAACAATGTGCACTTTCAGAAAATGTATTGTAAATTTACTTTCAGAATTGTTTTTTTTCTTTTGCAAAATACCTTGTAAAAGAAAGAAATAATAAATCCTAATTAGTGTTATCTAAATTTCTGTACTTGACTGGAATTGGATCTCAAATAATTAATTAAAATGTTATTAAATTCAAATGTGTTTTTCAAAAAATAAATAACGTGAAAAATGTAAATGTGAAGATAACATACATGCAAAAAATAATAAATAAATAATAAAATAAAACAATACACTATTATATGCTATTATAATTATTATACAAGTAGTCAACCCCTAACTCAACAATAATAATAATAATAATAATAATAAAATAAATACACAATAAACTTTGCTAAAATAATCGTATTTAAGATGAATGCATAAAAGCAGCATAAGCCATAAACCATCCTCAAAATAGTCACGGATAAAAGGTATCAGGCATTATATTTTGAAGGCCAATGTTCTTTGTCGAGGGAGCCCTGGTTATTTCATTTCCACTGCCTCGTGATCTGTGACAGCCTGATGAACCCTCTGTCTGTGATTAAGGAGACTAATTGGTTTGAATATACTCTGGTGGTGTCCTTGGAGTGGATAGAGTTGCAGGCACTATGAATGCGGACGCTGTATATCGGCTTACAGTGCCACGGCTGACAACTAAGTCACTGGCTCGGCTCGGAGAAGATGCAGTGAGGTATCCTTCAAAAATAAGAATGGGAAAGATAAAACAAGACGTTCCCCAATTACATCTATTTTCGCGAAAATGGAAAACGGTCATCATCGTCATAACACAATCATTAGTATATAAATGGAAGCGCTTCTTTGCCCGCTCTGCCTCGTTACTTGAAAAAAACCTCTTTAGAAGGTGTTCGCATTCGCTCGTGTCCCGATTTACATAATACCGCTTGGATTACCGTGTAATTGGATCACTTCACCCTTCCATTTTGGGCCATGTCGGTATAATAACGTTGCAGTTTAACAAAGCTCCAGAGCTCTTTCACAACACTCCTGACTAAACACAAAAAACATTTTGTACTGTTTGCATTCATATAATCTTACCAGTGTTAGGGAGGGTTAGGCGACCACCCAGGAAATTGAAAGTTCCGTAAGAGGTGTTTACGTTGTCTCTCGGTAGCGTTTTGAAATACGTCTGAGAAGACAGGCGGTTCATGAAGTCGTTGGGGTCGCTGGGTAGTTTGCCGTTGTGCAGCGTGTGGGAGCCGTTAGGAAGAGGCTCCAGGAGGGGGCCGTTGCTCACGGAGAACTTTCCGGTGACTTCGTGGCGAGAACGCAGCGTTCCCTGGTAACTTGTGGTGGTGCTGGTCAAATCGGGCTGGATGGTGAGCAAATGAGAGTTTTCTGTAGATACAGAGAGAGAGAAACAAGTGAAAAACGATTCGAAAGGTCACAGTGGTTAAAAGTGCACAACACAAATTGAAATTCAGTGCAAATGCACAAATCCATGGATGTAGCCGGGCCTTCGACGCTGAGAGAGACTCACTCGTAAATAAATCAATGCCTCCTCCTCCTCTTTAACAGCCACAGTCAATTCCATACAGAGTTTAAAGAAAGCCTAGCAGTCAGGGTTGAAATGTTTTAACACTTTCTGTGTGGCTTTTTTCAGGTTAAAATCCCCAAAATCCAACTCCGTATTTTGCGATTTCAGAACCGCTCTCGTTTTTTTTTCCCACGTTAAACACTTTACATATGTAAAAATGAAAGTGCACAGCAGTAGGCAGATTTGTTTCGTGGGAGGATCAATGGAAATCAGCTTAATGCTACTATTACCAAATCACTTCCCACGGTAGCAGGCGGACGAGTGAAGGCCTCCTCTCACTTATGACTTCAAAGATGATTTCAGTAAAACCACCACAATCGTTTGCAGCTGTGAAGATGACACACAAAACTATGACTATCGCCATTTAACGTAAACACCGCACACACACGGACACAATTGCGAGACTGTGAGTTGCGATTTCCACAGGTGGCACAGGAACACGGGCACTGGGATGAAAGGATGGGTGTGAAACACCGTGACGAGGGGTGGATAGTGTAGAGAAACAATAGCCTACTGCTGCGGGCTGCCCTGCGCGGTGCCCACACACCTGGCTTGGTGGGCTTGATGCCCATGGGCTGGAAGCCAGTGGTGAGGATGGAGGAGTCGGCCACATCTGCATCGAGACCTTCCTTCTTCCTGCGGTAGACCAGCACCAGCACAATCAGCAGTAGAGTCAGACAAAGAGCCACCGCTACGATCCCCACGTACAAGGCCACATCCTCAGCACCTGATGCCGCTGCGCAGAGACAGAAAAAGAGACACAAGTGTCAGTAACAGTCACATAAAATATTGGTTACCATATTGTCAATATTAGCACCTTTTTATTTGTCAGCAATGAGTCGAAATAGCTGATAGAAGCCGTAACTAAAATATTTTGATGCTTCATTTTATTTGAAGCATGTCAACTTCTGGATTGTAGATCTGGTTTACAGACATAATATTTATAATATCAGCAATTATATTATTAATTAGGTTAAAACAGAGCTATGTTGTCTATGTAACACTTTCGAATCATTTATTTATTATTTTTATTAAAGACATTAATGTGTTATTTAATGCTGAATGCATTACTCCAGTCTTCAGCGTCACATGATCCTTCATACACTCTTAAAAAATAAAGGTGCTTCACGATGCCATAGAAGAACCTTTTTGCCCAAATGGTTCCATAAAGAACCTATAACATCTGAAGAACCTTTCTGTTTCACAGAAGGTTCTTTGTGGCTAAAGAAGGTTCTTCAGATTATAAAAAGGTAAGAAAGAGATGGTTCTTTAAAGAACCTTTGACTGAATGGTTCTTTGTGGAACCAAAAATGGTTCTTCTATGGCATCGCTTGAAGAACCCTTTGAAGCACCTTTATTTTTAAGAGTGTAAATCATTCTAATATGCTGATTTGGTGCTCAAGAAACAGGTCTTATCATTATCAATGTTTAAAACAGCTGCTTTATATTTTTGTGGAAACAGTGATCTTTTTTCAAGATTCTTTGATTCTTTGAACAGAAAGTTAAAAAAAATCTACTTGAAATAAAAACCTTGTAACATTACAAATGTCTTTAGTGTCACTTTTGATCAATTTAACCTGTCCTTGGTAAATAAAAGTATTAATTTACTGTATGGCCCACTGAAATGGCCAAACTGTGCAGTAAACAAAGGAGAACACTGCATAAAATACCTTCTCTTTTTGACAGAAAAAAAAAACAAAAACCTGATGATGATAAATTGAATCAAGAACACAACAGAAAGAGGTAAATGAGGTCAACCTACAATTATTTTAAATTTGTAATGTGTATGTTTTCACATAAAGAAAAATAGCATAATGCATGCAGTATTGCACTCCAAACATTTGCCTAAATAAATGATTTAAAAATGCATAGTGATAATCAATGTCAATTTTAGAATGAAATACCTGTTCTTCCCATGTATTACTTTGTAATCTGAGACCTGTTTGCCTCTCCAGAAACCTCTCACTGCCAGTTGTTCTTCTCCCTGGCCGAGGGAACACTCAGCACGGACGCACTGGCACACAGCTGGCCACGGGGCCTTCGTAAGTATGCGTTTCCCCCAGTGAGCCTTTTTGGGAGGGAGGACGAGGAGCAGGTCCGGTTGGTGGCACCCTATTGGCCAACCCAGACCTGGTTACCGGTCGCTGGGGTTCGTTGAGTGGTGTTCTTCTCGCCGAGAAGACCCCCGAATATGGCCGATCAGGGTCGTGCTGTCCTTTTTGCAGCAATGTCCTCCCACCTTCAGGGAACGAGGGTTACCATACGTAACCGAGACGTTAACCAAATTTTGCCAGATGCCAGTTTTTTTTTTTTTCCCAAGCATAAAATTATTAGCAAACAGAATTACCTAAACCTGACTTGGCTTGCATTGTGTGTAAGGGAATTAACTGCTGGGAAAACATTTCAGTAGATGTGCAGCTTCCCTACTGCCGCCTCCTTAAAAAGGTAATCATATCTGTGCTTCAGTGGGTTGTTCTGCAGTTGGAAAGACGGGAGTGTTTGCTGGCAGCCTGCTACATCAGCATTCTTCAAGCTGCTGAATTTATGGCCGCGATTTTGAAAGACACTTCCTTCCAAAGAGAGAGAGAGAGAAAGACAGGGAAAGAGAGTGTGTGTGTTTCTCAAAAAAAGCAGACACAAAGCAGATTTCCTTATGAATCCACATAATTTCATGTGCCCTCTCTCGTTGTGGCTTGCAGCTTTATGGCTAAGTACCCAGAGACAATCACATCCAAAATTATTCTAATCAATTGTGTCGGTGGGAAATGGGATTTGTGAAGGTTGTCTCTGTGGCGTGCTGATTTGTTGAGTGGTAGAGGTGTCTGCGCTCACCGCTGGGACAGACCCAGTGGCTCTGTATTGTGACGAGAGACTGCAGAGGTGTATTCAGGCCTATTTAGATACTCCGTGGAATGGCAGCTAAAGGCTACTAGGAATCGCTCAGCCGAAGCTCCTGAATTCTGGGGTAGAGTCACAGCTGTGCATATGGGCCATAACACTGAGCATTACGCCCTGCATCATAGTACAACCTCCAAGTGGGGTCAACGGAAGGGCAAATCAAGAATAAATGTGCATGACTTTAATAGTATAAAAACTTCAGGGAGAAATTGCTGAGAAATTACATCTGATAAAACCAGTGCTTTAGAGTAAATAATGCCTCTTAAACCGTATACAAATATTATGGTAACACTTTAGTATAGGAACTAATTCTCACTATTAACTAGTTGCTTATTAGCATGCCTATCATTAACATATTGGCTGTTTATTAGTACTTACTGTATAAAGCACATATTCTGCATGACCATATTCTACGTCCCTAATCCTACCCAATACCTAAACTTAACAACTACCTTACTAACTATTAATAAGCAGCAAATTAGGAGTATACTGAGGCAAAATTCATAGTTAATGGTTCGTTAATGGCGAGAATTCTATCTATCTATCTATCTATGAATGAAAACATTCCTTGTTTGGTTACTAGTGATTTGTTTACCTGTTTAGAATAATTTTAATTAACAATACAATAAATTAATACAATAACAATACAATAAATTATTATATAATTTTAATGAACAAGTGTTTTTGTTTAGATTTACAGAAAGCTAAATCTACAAGGGACAGAAGTTCTATTTTACGAAATTTTTGTTAGTTTGTAAAATCATTCTTGTGTATATTGGGTTTAATTTACAATTTCCCTTTGAAACCCCCTTTTCTAGCCCTTAATTAGCCTTTTATTTACTTTTCACTAGTGTGAACAAAACTGCACAGGAAGTTAGAATCACGATCACACTTATGTACATCCTCACACTCTCTGCTTGGTTTGTTTGGACTAAACGAGAGTGAGATTATCAAAGGAAATTATTCAGTTAGAATTAGCCCAAAGCCCAAAATCACACAGACAATTAAAACAGGGCTGTCAATTACCATTATGCCAGTCTGCGTCACTCTAATTAAGCTGTCTTCTAATTGTTCATCACACTCTTAATCACCAGAGAGCAATAAACACCCTCATTGCCATCAGCGGAGTTGTTACTTAATGCAATCTACACTTCTCAGGACTACAGGTGCCTGGTCCAGTTAATTTCATCCAAATATAGCTCCATTGTTCTGACGTGACTACAAAGTATCACTAATGCCGCACAGGGGTCATCGGCAACATGTCTTGACATGTTTTGTTGAACGCGTCTGATTGATGACTCTGTCAATACGACATGACACGGTGCAAGCAGGAGGGTGGCCGAGCTCCAGGAAGTGGCATTACATCAGGGCTTGTTTCGTGACAGCTGGTCAATGGTGAATGACTGAGCACATGCAAACAGGAATTGCTCTTGCGTCTCTGTATCGACGATGCATTAAGTATGTCTGCGGGAAGTGACTTTGTCATGGTTTAAGAGGAATTATGATATCATAAACTGACAGTCGATGCACCGAGACGCGATGGGGGCTGTAACGTGTGCACTCCAGGTGCTGAAAAAAGCATGAAAAAAAAGAAGATTAACAGCCTGAAGAGTCTGTAAACCTGTAAAACCCTCCAGAGCGGAAGCAAACTTACTCAATTACTCACTGAATCATGAAATGCAGTTTCTGGGAGAAAGTGGGAAAAAGTAAATAAATAAATAAACAAATAACATGGTAAAATCTAAAATCTATGAAAACACTTAAATACAACTTCAAATTGTATGTTTTATATTGATATATTTTATAAATATTATATATTTTGTGAATTTATATGACAAATTAACAAGTTGTCACTAATATAACCAAAGCAAATAATAATAAAAATGAATATTAATACTAATATTACTATTTATTATATATAAGATTTAAAATTGTATTCATTAAATACATTTTGTCAATTTATATAACCAAATTACTAATATATAAATAAACAAACAAACAAATGAAGAAAACATGAAATAAAAATATAAAATACATAGTTGTGTATAAAATTATATTATAAATGCAGATGCATGCTCCAACACATTAAGCTGTAGTGCTTAGTGAAACCCATGCTAAAAATATAAATCAAATAAAAATGATAAATTAATACAATTAATACAAGTATAAATGAATGTGTTTTATCAAATAATTAGTATAAAAGATCATGATCCGCACTCACGAGATCAGTCTTCTTTTTTAGTTTTATTTTGCATACATCGTAGATGGGAGATTTACCAATTAATACAACCACAGCTACAAATAGTTAAATTATATGTTTTTTTGTGTGTGTGTATTTAGTTAACTACACTTACTGAAAAAACTGTGTGAGATAGAACACCTTATATTACTTTATACTTATACTTACTTAATTATATTATATTACTCTTCACGACATAAAGAAGTGCTATAAAACCGATATATTTAAATAAATAAGCTGAAATAGTATATATTATATTGAATTCCACATCTTAATGTTCCAACCACTGGCCACGGCTCCTACAAAATGCTGGATGTGATTCGTCCCTTAAGCTTCTCTCCCCATTTATCCACCTGAACCGATCTCCCTCACCCCATCTCCCTGCTTTATTTCACCAGGGAACCTCTTTGCACTTGTCAGAGCCTCCTTGCTCAACTTTTTATCAGGTCTAACAGATGTATTGAAGTTGCCTATAGACCAGGCTGGCATTCCCTCTGCCCTGCTCAATAAATGAACAGACATCCATCACGCTTTAATTGACACAATTAATCAGCTTTATAATTGAATGGATTCTGCCTGATTCCGCGCGGCAGTATTCTGCCTCCACAGCACCTCGTCTCTGCCTCGCTTTCAAGCGCCTTGACATGGAGGCGGTGGGGAGAAAGGCAAGCGAACTGCTTTCGGTATCAGATTCCTCCACCCTTGCTCCCTTTTTGCTGTAATCAACACAAAACAGAGCGAGCGATGTTCCTGCTGTTCCAGAGGCTGATGTAAGGTGTGTCGAAACACGGGTTTCTGGAGGTGTAACAGAGTGGGCTCCGAACATCTTGTGCTGTCTAACAGCGGGGCGTCAGGCCTGGCCTGAGGGGACCAAACTCCGCCTGTGGGTAAATCTCAGAGAGTGCCTCCCCTCCTCTCACGGTGGGATACAGCCAACCTGCAATTCTTCTATCATGGCTGACAGAAACAGGTTCAGACTTGTAACAGTGACATTTTAAGATGGTAGTGATTCTGTCAGGTAGATCCAGTGTTGAAGTTTATGCCAGGTCTCTGTCTGTGTTGTGCTAGTATTGATAAATCACTAGTATTTGGTGGTAAAGGGAAGCGTATATCAAAGAAAGGTGGAAATTTGTTTGTGGTTATTTATGAATATAAAAATGTGGAGGTCATAAGGACATCAAAAAGTGAATATGTTGAATCTTATCACAGCGGTAAAAATACAAAATGGAAAAAGTAGTTATTAAAGAATTAGTCCCTTATTATAAAAGACAAAGAGCTGATTTGAACTCAAATGTTACAGTGTTATTTCTATTATTTCTAAATTGCTAAAAACAAGGTGCTTTTAAATGTCTTAATTTACTCTATTCCACATATTAGCCTCTCAGCATCTCAGCAGCCTGACTTTTCCTTCCCATCATCACTTTTTACCCAGCAACACCTGGGTGTAATTTCACCAGGTGGCGATGCGCCAAGCTGTTAATTATCCTGACTAGATGAATGGAGGTTATGAGCATCCACACTGTAGTTATTCACTGATTGTCAGTGTTGGGAAGGTTACTTTGGAAATGTAATAGGTTACAGATTACAAGTTACCCTATTTAAAATGTAATAGTAGTGTAACATTTTCAATTACTTTATTAAGGTGATGTAACTGATTACTTTTGATTACTTTTTGATTACTTTTCTAAATTTCTAGTGAATGTTTATTTGCAACTGTTAATCATTTTCAAACATTTACACCATGCAGGGTTAACCTTACAGTAGTGCTCAACACTGTCATTTGAATTAAGATGATCAAATTTGAACACATCCACCACAAAATCAGACTTTAGTACCGCCTTTTACTTTGAGATTGATCTGAAGTTCAATGCAGATTTAAAATCATAAGGCGAGCCGAAGCATTGCCAGTCACGACTAACCGATTCATGATTTATTAGAGATTTAATTATCGAATGGCGAATTCGGAAATAATCGCTTTAGTACATTCGGCAGGCACTTATACAATAATAATAATATTAAAATAGCGGGCCAAATCGGCTGCCAGGCCACCGGAAATTGTCTCGGTTTTCCCGATGGCCAGTCCGCGCCTGATTTCCACAGACACGCAGAACGTGCAGGATTCATATATTGTCTTTTCGCGGCTTAATATTCACAGACACTACTCCATATCGCGTTTTGATTCAAGTGCACTGACCTACTTTTGATTTATTCGTCCAAAATGTGTCATATTCCGTCCACGTTAGGCTATAGGAATTCCGTTTTTATGACTGGATTCTACGAACCAGTCAGTGTTTTCCACATCGCGGAAATTATAGGGCCGTGTGTCTCGTTATCATTTTCATAAGTAACTGTAATTTAATTACACATTTTTTCTTAGTAACTGTAACTGATTACAGTTATATTTATTTTGTAATTAAATTAGGTAACGCCGTTACATGTAACTAGTTACTCTCCAACACAGCTGATTGTGAAAATCAAACAATAGACACCTCTAATAAACTAATATTTGGTGACCGTGATTTTGAATCAACACCCTTGTACTTCCAGGAATTTAACTAATTAGCCGTAAGCTCAATGCTAGTCTTTAGAAATATTAAAATAGATGAGTTATTATGCATCTTTATTTTCACTGAAAATACATAGGTATACTTGTGTTGGTATAAAAAATTACTAGTATTGTCAATGCATTTGTATAAAACATTCATGTAGGCAAATTCATGATATAAAAATATAGCTATTTATTGGTATTTAATATTTAAAAAAGTAAAAATAAAATAGATAATTGCATAAAATATAAAGTCAGTATTGCTAAAACTGTGTATACATATGGTTAATATACATACATATATATGTTGTGAATTGAATGTTATTATAAAGTACTTGTATATACATAGGCCTACGGTTAGAAGAAACAACAAAAAATCAGCCAGTTTAAGAACATCACAGCATGCTTTGGTGTAAATTATATTTATGGAGACCTAAAATATTTATTATTAAAAACTCTGCACCAACAGATACATCCAATATAAATATTTTCATTCCCTGGTAAAAAGCGGCATTTCTTGTTCTGCTGCTTGGTGCATCTGCATTAACGTATTTAGATGTTTTTGCGCATCCCATCCCAAACTGTACATGAAATCACAGATTATTATTAAACTAACAATTAGAACTCAAGGATTGTTCGAAAAGCTATCACTTCTTATGGGAAATGTCTTTTCAAGGACCAACTTAAGAGACACTTTTGATTTAGAAACATGCCATACCTAACAAAAACAGTGATTCTATTTATGGCACATGCATGATGGAAGCATGAGGAACATCAACAGAGTAGCAACCTGTCCTCCTCGACCACATCCTCGAGTAAACAGTTAAATCACACAGATGCTTTGGATTTCTGTGCTTTTAACACACAGCAGGTGCTCAAGGGCTAATCTCCACCTTGAATTACGAGAACACTAAATGCTACTTTTATTTCAACAAGAGTTGCCTCTAACAACTAATTAAACCCTCCGAGGAAGGGTAAAAAAAAAAAGCATTTCCTGTGCAGCGGAGTAGCCAAAGCAGGCAGGATTTTCTGCTCATTACTGTATAAAACAGGTCTATTGTCTGGCGAGAGACATCTGGTGAGAACAGATTGGGACAAGAATTTTTCTGCGGCCCGCATTCCAATTTTAAAGGATTTTTGCCTATTCAGTGTGCCTATAAGTGTGGGCTTTAAAGAGTTAGCTAATGACGTGTGGGAGGGCTCAGATTAAAATCTGAAAGGTGCAAAAACCTAAAGAACGAGGGGAAGGACTCCCATTTGACCCCAGTGCAAAAAAAAAAAAGTCCTGTAGGGGGACTACTGTATGTTTACTGTGCAGAAAAACCCTGAAATAAAAAAAATGCCAATCCTGACACTTTAATCCGAGAGGAAGCGAATACAACACTTTGATGCCCATCTGCTTGGCCGGAACCCCAGCTGAGCAAATTTCCCCATGGCTGCCATCGTACCAGCTTCTGTGCTTTTAATTTGAGCAATATGGGCCAATTAATAATCTCCCAGAACAGAGAAACGTAAACATCTAATGATAATAACTAGGCCTTGGACTTGGCTGGTGGGTTGCAATATTCAGTATTTTCCTTCTTTTGTTGTTACAGTTAGCAACATTGGCATTTTTTGCACGTAAAATCTCAACGCTGCAGATATGCTGGGGAGGTTTGAGATGATGCTATGATTGGACATGCCTCCATGTGGCCCTTAGTAGAAAAGCTAAGGATTCTAGAACTGTATCGACTCACAGCATGGAGAATACAAACTCTTCACTCTTGACCTCTACTTCTGCACATATTAATGGGAGTGTTTGCTCACATTCTGCCCCTCTTTATCTCTGTCTCTTTCTGTTGACGATCCGTATCAGCAACAGTCGAGGCCTAGTGAGATTAAACGGAATAGCGCATGAAGCGAGTTGCCGAGACAAGTCCCTGATTTCTGCTGGGAGTGAAACGGCCCCAAATTAACTGTTAATAAAGAACAAGTGTTTGGCTCACCACATTTCATGATAACCAGTGGGTAAATTACAGGGCGAGACATTAAAAGCGCAGTTCTTTTCTATTGTTCTGCTGTCTCTATGGGAGGCCTTTAAACTGCGGTTCCTCACTGCTGATATCACACAAAGCGCTTTGGATGACAGACAGGGTGAATAATTCAACTGTGATATGGCCAAACATATGCAAGTAAGTCAATGCAAACACTTCAACACTGACTATGAACACAATTAATGTGTTAAAGGGATAGTTCACCAAAAATGAAAATTCTGTCATTAATTACTCACCCTCATGTCGTTCCAAACCTGTAAGACCTTCGGGTTACACTTTATTTCGATAGTTCACTTTAGACATTCTACTAACTATAAGTAACTTTGTAACTACATGTCAACTACATGTCAACTAATTCTCATTAATTTGCAACTACATGTCTACTAACTCTCAGAGTAGACTGTTAGGGTAGGTTTAGGGTTAGTAGAATAAGATGACAAAGAAAGTGTTAGAAGATATTAAGCAGACAGTCTACTAATACTCTACTAACTGCTAGTTGACATGTAGTTGCAAAGTTACTTACTGTTAATAGAATGTCTAAAGTGGACTATCGAAATAAAGTGTTACCGACCTTCGTTCATCTTCGGAACACAAATTAAGATATTTTTGAAAATACGAGGGCTTTCTGACCCTGCATAGACAGCAACACAACTACCACGTTCAAGGCCCAGAAACGTAGTAAGGATATTGTTAAAATAGTCCATGTGACATCAGTGGTTCAATGTTAATTTTATGAAGCTACAAGAATACTTTTTGTGCGCAAAGAAAACAAAAATAACGACTTTCTATAAACGACTTTAACAATTTCTTCTCTTCAGTATCAGTCTTCGATGTGCATTCACACATATGATTCAAAAGTGATTTTTGCTTTACACTGAATAAATTTGATACAGTACTATACAACTTATAGGAATTTTTAAAATATCTTAGGCAAGAAGAAAAATGTACTAAAACAAATTCAGACTGTTTATCACAATCCAAGCCACCCTAGAGAATATTGCTGAACTATATCACCATTTATTTGCACTTGTAACAATTATTTAAATTTATTTAAATTTATTCATTTAAATTTATGTATATACACTACTGTTCAAAGGTTTGGGGTCAGTTAGTTAGTTTTTTTTTTTAAGAAATAGGATGCATTAAATTGACCAAAATCCACAGCAAAGACATTTATAATGTAACAAAAGATTTAATTTTCAAAAAAATACTGTCATTTTTAAACTGTCAAATTCATCAAAGAATCATGGTTTCCAAAGTATCATGTTTCCACAAAAATATAAAGCAGCACAAAGTTATATGCAAATCATCATACTAGAATGATTTCTGATGGACCATGTGAGACTGAATAATGGAGAAATTTAGCTTTCAAATAAATAATAATAAACTACATAATAAACTACATTTTTACTGTTTTTATATGGCATTTTTCATATAAATGCAGCCTTTGTGAGCATTAGAGAAAAACAAAATCTTACCAAACCTAAACTTTTGGTGGTGCATTATAAATATAATACACAAACAGATCAATTCATTCCAATTTTAGCATTTTAAATCACTATCTGGCCAATGCAAACAATTGAAGATATAAAAGTCATAATTCAAGCAGGATTTTTCTAGTTGCAACGGTTTTAGCACATAAAGACTGTAAAGCTTTGAAAGCAAATAATCATTTGCTCTAGAAGCTCTTCTGCCCTCAGTAAGTCACACAGAACCATCCTGAAATCACACAAAGCTATAACTTCCCCATAGTCTGCCCTCTGGCATTTGTTTGAACCAATCATTTCCCACAGAAACAGTTGATAACGGCCACCAGAAGCTCTGATATCAAAAACAATCATCGGAAGAACGGCAATAACGCTGCCGCTCCCGAGGACGCCCATGTCAGTGCTGCTGTGGTACTATGGCAACAGCAGCTGCAGGACCGAGAGGTTTAAAATCATTAAAAGAACAGAAGAACAACAGGAATGGGAAAGGTTGTGTGAGGAAAGAGAAGCTGGAAAACAAACAGAGGGAACGTAACCCAGGGGACATCAAGACCTTGGACAACTCGAGATTCTCTGATCTGGAAAAGTGACCTTCCTGTGAAAAAAACACGACCCAACGATACACAAACCCTGCCTGAAATACTAAACAAAGTGTGGTGTTAATGTAGACCTCCAAGGTGCCCTTCCCAGATTCTTCCCTCCTGTTGTCTACTAGTAAATGGGACTCTCACTGATGCATCCTAGGCTTCACATCACATTTAGTGATCAATAAAGGAAGCCTGTGTTTTAATCGATTGATTAATCAATGGACAGAGATGGTGGTACTCACTCTGTGGGCACTGCTCACTGGTGCAGTTGAGAGATTGGAGATCCAGCCCCTGGCATTCTTTCCCACCCGTGCTGGGTGTAGGTTGGGTACATTCCCTGCTCCTCCACATGGTGCAGTCGGCTCCACATGGCGACCATTTACTCCACTCGCTCCAACCTCCGTCCACTGAACACAGACATACATATACAAACAGAGGAAGTAGATTTAGCAATCTATCACACATTAGGGCACAAACATACTCAAACTCAAGTACACAAACATTAATGCGAACACTTCAAATATATGTATATGCAGTAACAACACTGGAGAACAAAAGCTGTTTTTGAAAGA
Organism: Sinocyclocheilus anshuiensis; assembly: GCF_001515605.1. Lineage (NCBI taxonomy): Eukaryota > Metazoa > Chordata > Actinopteri > Cypriniformes > Cyprinidae > Sinocyclocheilus > Sinocyclocheilus anshuiensis. The sequence goes on along the minus strand of NW_015557093.1, from coordinate 1,204,946 downwards.
TGTCTCTTATGCTCACCAAGTCTGCATTTATTTGATCAAAAATACAGTATAAAGTAACGTGAAATATTACAATTTAAAATACCTGTTTCCTATTTTAATATATCTTAAAATATAATTTATTCCTGTAGTGCAAAGGTGGATTTTCAGCAGCCACTACTCCAGTATTCAGTGTCACATGATCCATCAGAAATCATTATAATATGCTGATTTGGTGCTCAAGAAACATTTGTTACTACTATTAATGTTGAAAACAGCTTTTGCTGCTTAATATTTCAGTGGAAACCATCCCAGCATGCACTGCATGACAATGTCATAAGACACTGATATTTGGTTAAATTTATGTTGCGACGTTGGGTGACCAAAATTTAATATCAATTCAACTTCTAATGTCAATGTTAATTTGATGTCCAATACCGACGTCAGCTGATGTCAACTTTAAGTCAGTGTCAAATTGGCATCAAATACTGATGTCAACCCAATTTTCATTCTCTACCAAAATGCAACGTCTGTCCAACGTCACGTCCAATGTCAACCTGACGTTATATTGACATCCTGTGCCTACTGGGATGATACACTTCCATTCAAAAGTTTGGGTTAACTTTAAAAAAAAAGAAGTTTATTCAGCAACAGTGCATTAAATTGATCAAAAGTGACAGTAAGACAGTTATGATACATAAAAAAAAAAAAAAACTTTCTATTAATCAAAAAATCCTAAAAAGAAGTATCACCGTTTCCACAAAATATTAAGCAGCAAAGACTACTGCAGCCTTGATATACATAAGAGAGGACTTTCAAAAATTTGTAAACATCCTAATTATTCCAAACTTTTGGCTGCCAGTGTATCTCAATACTCCATTAAATTAGATGTTGTTATTCAGTTTGCTAGTTATAAATATTTTGACTTTACAGTAGCTAACATATCTCAGCCACACACGTGCTGTATGGCCTTCTGCTCATGTCAGTCACCGTTTTTGACACACAGTGTATTAAATAATGCAGCTTATGCAACTTGAATGCTGTCATACTGATGGATGCAATGCCTGTCTCTATGATACACTACAACTACATGCAGACGTGCCACCTCTGCAGCCGCAGTTTTACATATGCAGCACATTAACCACCACATTTTAAAACACTATTCCTAGTTTTTAGCTAAGCATTAGAGACTTGAATTCAGCTATGAAGTATATATTTTTTTTAAACTTATGTGGCATTTCATTTCTTTCCCTGAAGTCCAATTATGTGTTAGTAAAGGTTTTTCCATCAAAAACAGTCACATTTTTGTTTTACATGACCATTTTCCACCTTCTCTCTAAAGATTGATGTCTTAAAAGTACAGTAGCAAACAATTTAGTTAAATTATGGAATTAAACAGATTGTTCTGCTACTCTGCCTCCCTTTAAGAATATGTTAACGTTGTTCAGAATGTTCACCAATCTCATCAAAGGCTGCATTTATTTGAATAAAAATACACAGAGTAAAACAACACTAATATTACTGTTCAAAGTAAAGTTTAAAAGAATATAATTTAGGCTGTTGGAAATAGAAATCTTATGTATCATTATAAATGTCTTTACTATCAATTTAGATTTTTAATCAATTTAATGCATCCTTGCTAAATAAAAATATTAATTAAAAAAATCTTAAATCATCTGGGTTTTGCCAAGCTACTGAATACTGATTTGATTATATATAAATGTTGTGACATCAAAACCATGTATGACACATTTGTGCAACTAAGCATCCATGAATGGTTTGGGTGGAATGAAAAAATGAGCTTTGCATTCACAATATTAAAGTATGAAGATGCGCGTTCAATATCGCATGCGATTTATCGTGCAGCCCTAATTTCAAGTGTGAAAAGCCCATAGGAGGATAAAAGGCAGGTGGAAAATTCTGTATGTGTGTTTGTGCCCAGTCTAACGACACTCAAATGTCCTATTTCCTCCCAAGCCATGGAAGAAGTATTTTATTTCCATTTCTCATTCTCACAGGGCCGCGTTATTCATCAGCTGGACCGGAGGCCATTTTGGAAGTCTTATTCGGGCTGACGTTGTGCCAGGTTGTGGAAGGTTACTACAGGGCTAATGTGAGCAGCTCTGGTAATGAGCTCTCTAGGGGCGTTGAGCTGTGCCCTCACAGGACCAAGAGCAGTGTGAATTATGGTACTTGGATACAGAGTTACTGATGACTCCATTCGACAGACTGAGGATCAGACACACTAGGATGCTCATTAACCCCTGGCTTTATAGCATATTCACTGTGCGGTTCTGCTCTGCTAATGCGACCCTGACAGTACAGTGAGGTCACCGCTTGGCCAAACAACCAGCTAATAAAGTACTTATGTGGCTTAGCGATAAGAAAGATGAAGAGTAGGCAGTCATAAACGGCTGTGAATAAAGGCGATATTTAGTCATAGCCTGCCAGACGAGAGTGGGTTTTTCATATTTAAATATACAGAGAGATTATTAAGTGACACAGAATGATATTCGTACTAACAAAGAATGTGTGGAGTGCATCTAAAAGAGATGCTGACATAGCTTTTGATCAAACATTTGGCAGGGAAAGTGGCGAGGCAATAAAATAATTGTCCTTGTTTGCCATTGAGTGGACTCATTTGCGAGCAAGGCAGGCTTATATCATCACACTAGCCTGACTGAACAGGGAACTGAAGCTTAATGAATACATTACAATAAGAAGCATGTTCCTGTCTCTGATTCTCCGCATGAATTTTAAAAGGCAGGTGATGAGAGATCAACAGCTAAGAGATGGAGAAAAGATTCTCTTTCTTCTCCTGGAAAAACTGTACAAAGCAACTAAGAGAAAGTCTCTTGGCTGATCTGAGAATAAAACAGTTGCAGATAAAACACTAGCAGCAATATAGACATTAAAGTCAACATAAAACAGCATTCTCAACCCATTTGACTTTGATAACGTGACATTTTCAAATAAAAAGGATTTTTATGAAGTTGAAAAAAAAAAATAGTAGGGCTTTATTTAATCCCTTGGGAATTGATTGGATTATGAAAAGTGGACATTCTGAAGCAGCACATACCTGAACAAACTTGCAGTCGATTGTGAAGGACTACTTGGCCAACCAAGGCCCACTGGAAAAACATGCTTGCGGTGACATTTATTGCTTCTTGCATGTTTTATTGACACTTTCACAGTGAAATGTTTAGAGAGTGGTGCTAAAATTGCGTTCAGTTTTACCCCAAACCGATCAACGTGAATCTGGCAATGTTTTACTATGCTGGTTGCTGTATGTATCACGGCAGTTTGGAAATAAAGTGTCCGGTGAGTGGCACTACAAGACTAATGCTCCATCACGCTTGAAAATAACATACTACCTACACTAAACCTATAATGTTAACAAAAGCAAATATGAGATAAAACACATTTGCTGAAGCAAGTCTTTGAACACTTTGATTGTGTTTCACAGATGTGTTTCATCACAACTGAAATGCTGTACCAGGTGCGCTACTGAGCAAGTTTACCACATCAGAAAAGCCATACATATGGAGCTAATTATATAATGGGAACATCATGTATTAGGTTACAAATCATGCACTATGGTAAAAGTGTTTTGAGGTCATAACACTGTGCAAGGAACTGCATGAAAATATGTGTTTTTAAACGAATAATCTGTACCTGTAATCATAATTTGTATGAACAAAACATGTTTTTTTTCTCCCAAAAAATTAGTCCCAACTCTGTCCCAGTGAGATTTGATTGGTACGATGAAGCTAAAGCTCAAAGTGCACCCATGAACATCTCTTTGTAAAATGTCATAATTTGCTATTGTTGTAGTGAACTTTAATACATCAAATTATATTAAATACAACAGCAGCCTAAAACAATGCTTAAACAGCTATTTGGTTATTAGTTAATATTTACCAGTTGGTTATCACTGACCAATAACCTGCCATAAGTGACACCTGCCCAAAAGGAAATTAATTTCATTGGGCACTGCAAGTTATAGATGAAAGATGACAAAGTATTTTATTTCCTCAGTAATAACGTGCACTGATTAATCGTGCAAAATAAGAGCAGGAACATTTATTGAGAAAGTAAATAGGGTCAATTTTGATTTCATGTTGACTTTAAACATGAAGTGATGAGAAGCAGAAATAGACAGTGATGGCCAATTTCCCCTTCAAAAGATGCAACAATCATATCTTAAACCTGCTTAACATGAGTGAAGGATGCAATAATAAGAAACCAAAGCCAGCAAATAATTGTCCATTCAGACTCCCTGCTATTAAGATAATATCTTTGATTTCCAATCATCCTGATGTAGGGGTGAAGAGGTGTGTGTGTGTGTGTGTGTGTGTGTGTGTCGTGTCAGTGTAGGGTGCCTGTAACACAATAACGCAGTGGCAGGTCTATTTGGACGTCTTGTCAAGAGCACATCTGAAGGGCGTCCAACTGCTCTTTACAAGGGCTGCAGGAAGCCCCATTTCCACTCGCCGTTGCTGCAAATCACATTGGCCAATGCTGGACGCCTAATAGCTAGAGATGGACCTTAAAATAAAGTGTGACCAAAATATTTTTAATATTTTAAAATTATTTAGTATTTAATGTTATATATGTTAACATTATGTAGTACTAATAAACAGCCAATATGCTAATAATATGCATGCTAATAAGCAACTTAATAGTGAGAAATGGTCCCTATACTAAAGTGTTACCAGTTTTTTTTTACTTGATTTTCAGCAACAATGGCAGTTTCTGAGCAAAAATTATAATTATATGTTTCATGTCATCACAAGGCTGTACATTTTTTACAAGATAGAACATTATTTTAGTTTCATTGCCCATCTCTAGTTTTAAGTACAGTTAAAAAAAAAAAGAAAAAGAGTAATATAAACTAGTAAAAAGTAAAAAAGAAACCAGAGGAAAAAGCAAACGTGCCACTGAAAGCAAAGACTTGCACAAAATAACATGGTCAAAAAAATAAGATTTTCTTTTTTTTGGCACTGAGCCTTCTTCCAAACCTAATTCATATTTATAAAGGCCAACATTTTATCTGTTAAAAAACTTGCAGGGGGGTGGGGGTACTAAGAGATAAAGTTCAGCGGAATAGGCTAGCATGCAGAGAAGAGGAAAACATTTGGTGTGAGTCCTGAAAACATACTGCAACGTAAGCTGGAAGACCTGTTTGTTCTTTATCAATTAAGACACTGGGGCATGGTTCCATGCTGAACACATCAGACTAACGATAATGCATCAGTGAAAGAGAAAAATTTAGCATTTTCTGATATTAACTTTTGTTTTGTTCCCCCTTTGTAATATTTCAATTTCATGTTAAAAGTGCTAATTAAGAATCCAAATTAATCTGCACTTGCTCTGAGCTTTAAAAATACTCAAAAGAGAAAAGTGTTAGTGAAATGTGAAAGTGTCTGAGGGATTGCATTCTATATTAGATGATTCGCTCCTTAGAGACCATTAAAGTCACGAGGCTCTCCAGTCATAGGTGAGGATTGTCTTTGTGTGTGTGTATGTGCTAGATGAGAAGTCTGACATCTCTGACGTGTCGGGTTTAGATGAAGCAGCCTCTTCACCGTGCTAAAGGTCTAACCAGCCAGTGATTCAACAAAGAGCTGGTACAAGAGGCTCATCAGGGTCAATTAGCCCTTTAAAGCCCACTTATTACATTAGACTCTTCACAGCTGAACTCATCCAGTTGATTGGCCAATTGTGTTAAGTTACTGGTTTGCTCCTTTTGAAAAGATTTGAAAGAAGACAAAACCCCAACTACTATTGATTCTTGAGACTATGGTAAGAATTTTTTTTTTCCACGAGAAAAGGAAGGAGAGAGGGGAAGAAATGGCAATCCAGCACATCATGCTGATGAGTCCTCACGTTCAGAACTGAACTGTACAGTTTGGTTTTGGGATTACATGGACAAATAATGCAACGGTTATTTAAACTGCAATATGCTAAACATTTAACATTTATTACTTCTCCTGCTAAGATATCAAGGCTATTTGATCTACTTTAGTTATTATATTGTTTTAGTCCAATTTTGAATTGTTGTACTTAATGTACATTTAAATTTAAACCCCATTTAAATTGTCTTCTTAAGATTTAATACTACTACTACTACTACTAATAATACAAGAATATAGTCACACCACTATATATGTATATATATATATATATATATATATATAAATTTTGAGCGCCTTGAAAACATTAGTCCAACGTTTTCGCATTACAAAAAGAATCCAGCTTCATCAGCATTCACACGGCATCGCACACTCGCCGCATTACACAAAGAATCATGTCACGTCCTTTAAAGTCGCCCTGTCCTGAGGATCAGTAGAACAGCGGCGATGGACTGTGTTCACATACAGAGTCGTTTATCAAAGCTCTGCTGTTTCTCTTTCTGTCTCCTGCTGTCTGACTGTGCTCTGGGAACACGCTGCCTCTACCTGCAGCTAGTCAGTAAATGATGATTTATACCTCCTGGAGTCAGAAGTCACTTTTTGATAAATCGGGATGAAGTCTCAGATGTAATTTTTAGGGCCTGCAGTTGTCTGTGCGTGTCTTTGTATGGTGATAAATGGAACGGGATAGTCACTCTCTCTCCTTCTCCTTTTCTCTTACTGACAGGATTTAGGGTCCTCTGGTGAGCACACAAAAGCAGGCAGGTGCTCGTTTTTGATTGGGAACACAACTAAGTCATCCTTGGCCAGGACACCACGGCTCTCTCGCTGCGACCCATGTCAGGATTAATCAGTCGGATTGTGAGATACACGAGGGGAATAAAGACACCACAGGAACAACGTCCAACTCGCTCGTTCAGCATGACCCTTATCAAAAAAACATGCACTGGCCACGACCATGAACCTCCTTTCTTCTGATTTTTTATTTTTCCCTGATTTTTTCAGCCTCCCTCTCTCTGTACTAAGTTTCCAGCAATAAAAACTGTAAATATACAGAGTAGTAAATCTAAGAGGATATTTTATGTATTTTTACAGTAAAATACTGTTTAATGTATAGTTTGAATAGTCATCTTAAAATATACAGTGAAAAACCGTACACTGAAATTCCCACAATTGTGGATAGGCTACTTGATGAAGTTTAATTCCTCATGTGTCTCTTTTACCACTTGTATTATTATGCTGGTTATCAGTATATTATACAAGTACAAAGTATCTTTTATGGCATTGATTGCACAGAATATTAAAATTATATCAGTACATTTTTACCATAAATTTAAGTTCAGCCCCGTAAAACCTAAAACATTGTAATCATATTTTTTACGGTAATGTGCTGCCATATTTTCATTTTTTTTACAGTAAATTTGGTTACACTTTACTTGAAGGGGTGTGCATAAGACTGACATGACACCTTCATAATCATGGCATGAACTAATAATACAAGAATATAGTCACACCACTATATATATATATATATATATATATATATATAAATTTTGAGCGCCTTGAAAACATTAGTCCAACGTTTTCGCATTACAAAAAGAATCCAGCTTCATCAGCATTCACACGGCATCGCACACTCGCCGCATTACACAAAGAATCATGTCACGTCCTTTAAAGTCGCCCTGTCCTGAGGATCAGTAGAACAGCGGCGATGGACTGTGTTCACATACAGAGTCGTTTATCAAAGCTCTGCTGTTTCTCTTTCTGTCTCCTGCTGTCTGACTGTGCTCTGGGAACACGCTGCCTCTACCTGCAGCTAGTCACTAAATGATGATTTATACCTCCTGGAGTCAGAAGTCACTTTTTGATAAATCGGGATGAAGTCTCAGATGTAATTTTTAGGGCCTGCAGTTGTCTGTGCGTGTCTTTGTATGGTGATAAATGGAACGGGATAGTCACTCTCTCTCCTTCTCCTTTTCTCTTACTGACAGGATTTAGGGTCCTCTGGTGAGCACACAAAAGCAGGCAGGTGCTCGTTTTTGATTGGGAACACAACTAAGTCATCCTTGGCCAGGACACCACGGCTCTCTCGCTGCGACCCATGTCAGGATTAATCAGTCGGATTGTGAGATACACGAGGGGAATAAAGACACCACAGGAACAACGTCCAACTCGCTCGTTCAGCATGACCCTTATCAAAAAAACATGCACTGGCCACGACCATGAACCTCCTTTCTTCTGATTTTTTATTTTTCCCTGATTTTTTCAGCCTCCCTCTCTCTGTACTAAGTTTCCAGCAATAAGCAACTTATCTGCACTGAACAAAACCGAGGTGTGACTCAACACAATCAGAACCAATCAGAATGTATTCAATATAGCTGAGAAGCAGGACTGAAACCCAATCTTCAATAGCAGGTTGCATTTATTAGTAATAATTATCTGAATAAACAATTATTTTGGAATAAATATAGTTAATTTCCTTATGGTTTCAAAGCAAAAGCGGCATCAATTATAGAATGCAATGGCTTCAAATGAGGTGCATCCAGTCAGAAATTATCTGTTTCATAAACTTCTATTTACACTTTGTTTGAATGAAAAATATCTGAAAAATGAAAAAATGATTGACAAATAAATCAATTTCTCAAATAATTGTTGTACACTAGAAAAAAGGTTTGTAATTTTAACTGTAAGAAACCTTACAGTAAAACAAAACTTTTAATTGGTTAACAGTAAGTCAGTTATGTCATTTTTAATGCAAAGATGACATTGTTTGAGATGTCTTTGTTATGGGCTATGGTTAGGGGTAAGGGTAGGGGTAGGGTTAGGTCAAATAATGTCATATTTGCATTAAAAATGACATAACTGAGAATGACACTTAATGACAGTTGTCATAAACATGCATAAAACCTCCTTCATATTCATGACATGTGTCATGTCATGATTATGAAGGTGTCATGTCAGTCTTATGCACACCCCTTCAAGTAAAGTGTTACCATACATTTTACGGGATTACTTTTTATAGTACACTCTCTACTTCTCATCACTGCTTTCCTACAAAAATTCTACTACCAGTGTTTCTCTTTAACAGTGTTCATGCCTATATTTCCTTCTCCATCTCTCTTCTCCCCCACAGAAATGCTATTTAAGTCGTAATCATGTGAAATCCATCCCCACAGAGCTCTGTCAGAAGCGTTCCCACATGCTTTGTATTTTTGCTCATCAAAAACGCCATATTTTGAGAGCACGTTACTTACAGAGCAGTGTAAAGGTGGCGTCTTATTAAATTTCACTGGATGCTTTGTAATGAAACAGGAGATTGGCTTAAGTAGATAAACCCTCTCACTGGAGAAGTGGAGGAAGAGAGGGGGTGAGCGAGGGAGATGAGCTGCAGCTGACAAAAGCTTCGATTTCCTCTCCTGTTTACTAAGCGTGGATATTTTCCGCCGGTCAGCAGCGCCTGCATAATGCCATTTTTGTCCCTGCTGAAATAAACTCACGAGCCTATCGCAGTAATCAAGAGAATCCCTTCCCCCATATACCTGAGTCTAATGTCAGCCTGTAAATGAAGCGGCCTGACTTCCATTTCAAACTGCATGTGATCGATAAGCGCTGAGGAAAAGCAGCCACGCTGCTTCCTCTTCCTTTCTCTGTTCCCTCTCAAGCCTTGAAAGTACTACTAGCAGCAGTGAAGGAGGTCAGAGAAACAACTTAAGCAGTGACATAGCGCGCGCTAGCATCAAAACATTTGCTAATCTTTGTATTTATAAAATGTGCAGTAGTGTAAATATCACTCTGTGCTGCCCTGTCTGACTGTTTAAAAGACAAGCCTTTTTAGTTTTCTGCCACCAGCTTTGAACAAGAGTCCAAAATGAGCTATTTTTATATTGTTTTCTGTAAAATTATGTTTAAACAACATTAAAATTTCCTTTCCTACACTGAAAAAAAAAAACATTTAAGGAAAGTGGTTGCAAACAATTTATTTTAGCTACATTAAAAAAAAAAAAATGCTGAAAGTTAGTCAACTAAATTTGTTTATTTAAATGTAGCTAAAATAAATTGAGGCCATAAGATTGCAACCACTTTTACCTAGTAGTTAAAAACTAGGACATTCTAATTTTTACTAATTACACTTAAAAACATTTTTTTTGTAAATGCCAATGACTAATGCTTGACCAGTATGTGTCATGCAAATTAATTATTTGTAAGATACTATACAAACCAAATATTTTGTCGACTTCCAAACACTGTCAGGAAAAATAAAAATTTAATTCAGCAAGGATGCATGTACATAATAATAATACACTTTTCTTGAACACCAAATTAACATATTAATATAATTTCAGAAGGATCATGTGACACTGAAGACTGGAGTAATGGCTGCTGAAAATATACAGAAATAAATTACATTTTAAAATATAATAAAAAAGAAAGCAGATATTTTAAATTCTAATAATATTTAATAAATGTAGCCTTGGTGAGCATGAGACTTTCAAAAAAATAAAATAAAATAAATAAAAAATAAAATAAAAAATCTTACCAACCCCAAAATATTTAAACACTAGTGTACATTTAAATTTGAATTGCAATTGTGCAACCTGTTTGCTACCTTAATTCAAATTAAATTCAAATTTTATAATTGAATTGGAATTTTGAATAAAGACTTAAGGTAAAGACTTATAATTCAATTCTGTATAGAATAAGTTCTAGAACTCCATCTGGGGACAAATGTGAGAAACAACATTACGACATGAACGTAAAAAACCCCCAGCAAAAACAGGGACAAAAATATGTTTTCGCCACTGGCAGGCAAGTTAATTTTGGACCCTGCTTATAACTGAACAGAAAAAAGACCTCATGCAGCAAAAGCGAAAGCAGCACAGAGCACAGCAAAATCAACATGATGGCCGGAATGGACACACAAGCACTGGTTTAGCTATGAATAAAATAAAAAAAACTTGAAAATGTTTGCTTAAGCACAGAAAAGCTAATGCCAATCAAGCTAGCCTTCCTACAGAGAGGGGGCTACTGGTGCCTTAGAGCAAGGGGACCGTGCAAGGGTCTGTGTGCTATTGCTAATCTAGCTCTACTCTGCAGTGAGCGACGCCCGGTGCACGTTACCTGGACAGGTGGCAGTGCAGGCACTTTTCTGGACACTCTGGCCCTCGCAGGACGTCCCGCCGTTCAGGGGAGTGGGGTTGGTGCAACTCCGGCTCCTCTTCTGCCACCCCCGACCGCAGACAGCACTGCAGGCCGACCATGTGGCCCACGTGGACCAGCCACCGTTCACTGCTCGTGCGCCCAGTGCAAAGGAGAGGGGGAAACGAACACAGCGAGTCAGGATTACCCGACAAGCACGATGATGATAAACAGCCACAAACATGAGCTCTGTGCTTAAAGGCAGGCCACGGGGACAACGGCAACTCACGAAAGCTATGTTAATGTAAACAGCTGTCAGCGTTATGCTAACCTTAGTGTTGATTTGAGGCAGTTGCCATCTCAGTTGTTTTTACATTCAATTCATGTTCATTTGATGTTTACACAGTTTCTGTTAATGGAACAGAACTTATCTACTACCAGCAAGCAACTAACACTATAATACTTTTGTATGTCGATAATAAAGGTACACTACAGAGGATTCCTTTTTAAAAAATGAATTATTCAGCCAGTACATATAAAGTCACCAGAGTTGTGTGGCATGAAGAACTGTAAAAAAAAATATTTTTTTAAATGCAATGATCAAATTTGAATTAAGGCAGCAAAAAGGATGCAAAATTGCAATTCCAATTTGAAGGAAGCATAATTTTTTTTTACTAGAAAATACAAGACAAACTTTGAAAGATTGTTTGTCAAAGCCCTGGCTAAATAAACTTAAAACATCTTATATTTTGAAGGTTTTATAGGCCTTTAAGAAAATTTGATTTATTGCAAATCTGTTGCAATTGTATGTTTTAACCACAGATTGCGATAGAGAGCCCAAAATTCCATAGCGTACCTTTAACATACAATAGCTATATCCAAAATCGCATACTTCCCTACTATATAGCAGGCGAAAACAGTATGCGAACAGATTCACAGTATTCATTAAACAATAGGCGAAAAGTACCCAGATTACTACTTCCAAGATTCTGAAGTACATATCTGATGGACACTTTACTCTCCCAAGAAGCCATGGGAGAAGATTTGTGAATGGCGGTGAAGCAAAGTAACTGACGCAGATAGGTCACATGACAATGGCAACAACAGAAATGTAGTAAGTCCGGATTTCATTCATACTACATGCATTATACTATATAGAACATACTTCTTTAATGGTTACAAAGTCATTACATATTCAAAATGAAGTGCGTGCTCAGAGAGTGTGCAATTTCGGATGAAGTCAATGTTTTCAAATGGGTCAGGTGTTTACTCTATAATTTGCATGTCTACTTATACCAATTTTACTTGTTAAGGTTGATTTGCATACCAATTGCTAGCACAGTAGGCGGGCATTATCACATTAACAGAACCAGTCAATCACAATGAAACGGAAGCACCACTCTGACATGTTTATGCCTGCATTTTGCCATTCCCAAGTCTGAAACTTCATAGGTTTATCCTGTCACTTGTGTACTTGAAAGGGCAGTCACACTAGACTTTGAGCACATAAAATTTCTTTGGACACTGCAATGGTCATGGTATGATGTCAAACTCAACAGCATCTTTTTTTTTTTTTTACAATAAATGTAACAAATATAAAAATAAATCCAAATGTTATAAACATATAATCCACTTTCCTGCAACGCTACAAACCTGCAACTTTAAAGTTTGTGTTCTTTTAATTCAGCTAAGAGGTCACAAGAGGTTTGTAATATTTGTTTAAATTTTGTACTGTTCCTCATCCAAATCACTTGCGTCTTCTGAATAAAAAAAGTATTTGCATGTCTGGCCACATCTGGATGTGGTAACAGAACCAAACAAAATTTTCCTCAGCTGCCCTTGTCAAGTCGCAACACTATCACTCAATCACCTTTTATGAGCTTTATATTAACAAAAGTCATCGCTAAATCTACAGAGCAAACCGGGGGACACATGGGGGGTTGGTCTTAAAGGAAACGGCCTAGACTTCATCTCACAATGCTCACGCGGGGTGTAGATTGGTTTTCTGCTCTACACCGATACACAGTATGGTTTTCATGGCAACAATATCCTGGCTCGTGAAATGCATAATCCTGCAAGGATTCCACAATGAGCCCGAGTCCAAAGTTCACGCAGGGTTTTTAATCAAATTCCCAGCCTCCTCACTCTTGGTGGGAGAATTCAGAGCAAATCTGATTTCTTCTTCACTCTTCTTCACCGATTTGTTGTCCTGAAGCCTTGATCGGCGGTCAGACTCTATATTGTGCCTGGAGCTGCTCCGTAATTCTGCTCTGGTCAGACCGAATCAATTCTTTAGCCTCTCTTCTACCACTGATTGCTCACCACGAAGAAGGAAATTGCACAGCAACTCGGGTCCTGATTACCTCTTAGTGCACCGTTGTGTCAAGTCAAGTCCAGACTTGTTAAAATTCATCTCGGCCTCTGTCCAACAGCACTAATAACAGCTCTCACACCACCTATGGTTCAGCCAATAAGCAAGCCTGCAAGACTTCAAATGAGTAAACTGACATTTTAATGTGAAGCCATGGGGAAAAAAGAATAGCATAAAAGACCATGCCTAATAGTTCTTTTGATCAAAAGGTATTCACAGGGAATTTTTCTTTAATTAATTTCTACAATGGTAGCAAATTGCTTGGGGAACATTGCACAATTTGAAACCTCCAAATTGTAAGGTGCTGCACCTAGCATTCATGTGTGATTTGTCTTTTTGAAAGGGCTTTATTGATTGACAGCATAAAGAGCAAACAATAGAGTGAAAATGTTCTCGGCTCACTTTTGCAGAGCCTTCCGTCAAAATGTTCCCAAATCAGGCAATTCGAACAAAACGCAACAACTAATCTGATCTCGCTTCGTCTGAGAAATAATTGTCAGTTTAGTTCCCCTATTAAACACAACAAGCTGATTGCTCTGATTGACTTGCAGTCCCTGCATTAAAAAGCATGTCCGCATTTATTCCCGTTTATTGCAAATCACACAGCTGTCCCTTGACTTATTACCTTTAGGCTAGTCTTCATAATAAAACAAATACATTATCTCTGACAAAGGAGTTCAGATTCGCCATTGTTAACATGTCCGTCTGTGGTTTAGGAGTATTCTCAGTAGATCAGTCCCAGTACTGTACTATGTGTCGTGTGTGATTGACTCGCCCCGGATCAGTATAGAGCGTGTACAGGGTTGTAATGCATGCTACCTTTAGAACAGCGCTTGTCCTGGGACCCCTCCGGGGTTAGCGATGCTCTGCCACTGTGCATTTTAATAAAGGTCAGCTAGCTTATAAACCCTATTCATTAGTCACTTTCTGCCATTAATTCAGCAAGCTCAACTACAGTGTGAGTGTTTGTCAGCTCTGCTGAGATTTCTGAGACACTGTCTGGCTGCTTTGCTCCCAAATTGATAAGTTGTAATGTCGCTGCAATCATTCACAGCATGAACAGTTTTGGGGGAGCTAAGCTAAAGCTAATACGAAGTAACAACAGAATGTGCCCATACTGTAATGCTTAGTTTAAGATGGCTACAAGAAACATAATGGCCTCAAATGTATTTCAATCATGATAAATCTCTGAAGATTTTAGCATGGTGATGGATATGACAATGTTAATGT
>NW_015557093.1:1184767-1190292 GCF_001515605.1 Sinocyclocheilus anshuiensis | reverse complement strand
TCATTCTCTGCCAGCAGGAGGCGCTTTTAGAGTGATAAAACTAGCGGTTTCTCCAGTAATGGCTGTAATCAAAGCAGCTCCGCTCATGAATGCTGCTTTATCAGATCAAATGAAAATGCCATCGAAACTTTTCTGAAGACAGTCAATTCCCTTCAGAGATACATTCATATAAAACACCCGCGACGCGTTTTGATTTAGAAATGTGCAGTGCTCATGCTTATTCAACGAAGTCAAACGGCACAAATAAATCAATGTATGGGAAACTGGTAATGTATATCGAAATATCGGAAATGTGTTTAAAAATCATATCACCGTTATTGAAAAAAATTATATCGCGATACATATTGATATTGAATTATTGTCCAGCCCTAGTGCCATCTAGAATTTCATGACTGAACTATATATTTGGACACTTAAGCCACATCTACAAAGTGCATGTAAATATATGATATAAAATGCAAATGCATTTATATTTACATTATGTAATAAAATATTCAAGAAAGTAGCAATTATTTTCAATAAAATTATTCAAATGACAGGGTTCTCACACTTTCTGACCAATTGCTGAGCACTTTCTTTTCTAGTTAATTGTTACTGAAGAATAAAAAAAAAATCATTTTAAAAGGTCTAAAAAAATCACTTTCTAGATGTACGTCTATACATCAGACAAATATTCACAAAATAGAAATTATATGGAGCAACTTGCAAATCAAACTTACAATGAATTTCATTCTCACCTAAAAACGGAAAAGATTTAGATAATTTCCATGTTTTTTTCAGGCCTATAAATAAATAATTAATGTTCAAAATTAATTGGATGGAGACTACAGACAGTGCTGTTATAGTAAACACCGATAAACTTTCGCAAGGCAAAGCAGTAAGTACATTTTGTTCTCAAAGTCTGATCAAAACAGAGTTGTCCATCAAAGCTAGCCTACCTCTCTCAGTAAATTACCCCTGACTCTGGGTCAAAACCATCCCAAACTTTTGTCAGACTGTTGAAAGTTGAAGTCCATTTATCTGTGATTTAAGAATGGAACAAAGTATGAGAAGAAACACACCGTAGACAATCACAGTAGCCGAGGAGCTCTTTCGTCGAGCCACAATGTTCTTGGCCACGCAGGTGTAGTTGCCTGTGTCGGCCAGGCGGGCTTGTTTGATGATGAGATTATGGTCCACGGTGATGAAGAAATTGGGGTCAGTCTTGGGGTCGATCAGCTCCTCATTTCTCTGCCACTCCACCTAGAGATATACACAAGAGAAAACATTTCACAGCTTCAATCTGGCTCAAACGGATGGAAAACACTCTGTATGCTCCCGGATCCAGCGGCCATTCTGGGCAGCTCCCAAAGACCCTGCCTGGGCTGAAGATGTTAAATTTTGGCAGGCACTGTATGGCAGCACGGGGCAGTAGAAAAGTGGATTAGCATTTTTCTGTCTTTCTTTTTCTTTTTTGTACAATAAAAAATGAGGAAATCAGAACATTTCTTTAGCACTTTGATAGCTGAAATAGAACTAAAAGCAGGAATTGGGATTATGATAATACTTGAAAAAAGACTGAAAAAAAAGATACAGAATGAATGAAGTCAAACATAACAGTCACTTTTGCAGTGAAAGTGGAGTTGAATACGACAATACAGCACTGATACGTCGCTGCTGTTAGGTTTGGAAGTTTGGATGGCCATTTTGAGCTGCAACAGCTGGTCGCAGGCTGGTCTAGTCCCGCACCAGTGCAAAAATACATGTATTATTAATGGGACTCCCAGAGCTGCCAAATCACATTGTGTGGTTCCTCATCCAAGTCCAGCTCATGGAACAGACGGAATATGGTGAAAGACGTCAGATCTCTGGCTTGTTGGTATATTTGTGCGAGTACATTAACGAGAGGGATAATTAGCAGAGCTGTTGGGTGTTAACATGTTTACTTGTTGCTCTCACCTCTGCAGGAGGAACACCTTCAGGAGGATGACAGCGCAGAAGGACTTCCTGATCCAGTGCCACTTCCTTACCCAGCGGTTCCTCCTCAAAGTTCTTCCTCAGATCTGCAGAGCAAAATCATTTTATTAATTAGTTATTAGGTGCATTTGGAATATATATGTTCAAACTTAAAAGCACAACTGTAACTAAAACATATAAGCTTCACTGATGTGCATAATAAACTAAAGATAATGTAATGGTTGCGTATGCCATGCAATGCGCAAAAAAAAAAAAAAAAAAACGGAACTTGTAGTGCACAGTATATTTCATATTAAATATGTTTAATAATTAGCGTAACATTAATTTGGTTAGTATTCTCAGAGGAGTAGCATGGTGAGTATGTGTTCTGACGTGCATATGTGTGCACGATATGATGCATTATGCACAACTGCAATTGTGAAAACACTATTTACTCAGTTATAAATTATGAACATGGTTAAATATGACTAGCTGTGGAATGAGCAATATTCAGTTAGTTAAAATGCATGAGACTGAAACTGCATGATAAATGCATGAACCTGGTTATTATGCATTTAAAACAAATGTATTTTATTAATACTACTACAGAAATCTTTCTCATTTTTGCATCACTGACAAATTTGCATCAGGTTTATTAGTTTATATTACAAGTGTGTAATCCAAATGTACATACATTTTATTTTCAATTCAAATGCATAAGTCTTAAATTCAGGCCTGTGTGTGTGTGTGTAGATTTTATATAGTCTTGTAGTCTTTAGTTTTAAAATTACTGTCAGTGTGAAGAGGGCATTAATGAAAACTCTAGGGGAAACCACTGAGTGTAACGGGGCTGACGAGACGTGAGACGTGTGGATCCATCTGCAAGCTTTATTAAAGAGACGTGGTAAACAGGCAGGGTCAAACAATGGCAAACAGGTATATGGCGGGCAAAACACAAGAATAGTCCCAGGGCTAGCGTAGGTCACCGATCGGCAGACAGAATCACAGGGGCGAGACGAGAGGGAAAAATCCAGGAAAACAGGCAAAGATCAGAAACCGCGAAAACAGGCAAGGCAAGGCAAAAACAAGGAAAACTCAGAGACTCGGAATGGGGTACGGGCTAAACAATACTCAGCAGAGAAAGGTGGTTAGAGTGGGTGTTATATAGTGAGTGAGGTGATTAGAAACAGCTGTGTGCAATGAGTGCAATCAGTGCAGTGTGCAAATCGTGCAAAGAATGATGGGATATGTAGTCCGGGGTGCTATGCAACAGTTTGTGTTGTGCGAGAGTCAATGTAATGGAAAGGGTGACCTCTGGTGGTGAATAAACGGAAGTCCATGGACCGAATTCGTGACACTGAGATTTTAAACAGATTGCATGTTTCTTTTTTTTTCTATGGACTCTCAAGCCAAAATATCGACTAAAATCCTCCCGTAGTCATAAAGTGGATCAGAATGTGTACATGTATCACCAGGAAGGTAAACTGCCAAGCCATTTAATCTAACATTATCTGTGTCATATTTAGCAATGCGTTTTTTGTGTTCAGAGCTCCTCCATATAATAACTCAGGGCTTTGTTTGCACCTTGTAAGTTCAACAGGAGCCGTGAGCGGCCTTTCTCTCTTGGAAGGATCCATATCACAGACCCGAGTGCTTATTAGACCCTGCTTGGTTGCTTCAGAGAATGGTTGTCTGCAGCCCCCAGGCAAAGCATCAACAAAGAGGAATTGCATTATCTTCCTCCACTACTCGATACCGCACCGAGGCTGTGGTATCCGCACGACCACCCACTCTACCTAAAACCCCTGGGACACATGTTGATGCGAGTCGAATTGTATTTGCTCGTCAAAATTGCATTACTCTTGATGGAGGGCTTTCTTGCCCTCCTGACTACGGATGGCACAATTTCAAAACAATATTTGCATAAACGTTTATAGCTGTTATGACACGAAAAAGCTTTTGGAAGAAGGTGTCCATTGTGACAGCGGACAAGTCTTCGGTTCAGATGCTGGGGAATAAAATCTCTCTCAATAACGACGGCACTGCCAGTCATTTAGTTTCCTCAAAACAGATGTCATGCCTGTCTTCAGCAATCAGGCCTCGGCAAACATTAAGAGGTGAAGAGGGGTCTTTGACATTCAATTTAATTAAATAGGATTTAATGGGAATAGAAGAGGCACAAAGGATTAGATGGCCATCAAGTCCTGAGATGACATTGCCATGACTTTGAGAGAAAAACTCTGAAAGGAAAGAGGTTTGTTAAAGGAATATTTCACCCTAGTACAATTACAATGAATGGGGACTGAGGCTTTCAAGCTCCAAAAAAGACTGAAGCACCATACAAATGACACAAAAGTGGTCCATGCTATATTGAAAGTGCTCAGAACTTGTATGGCACTTTGTGTGGAGGGACAGACTGAAAGTTTAGCACACAAAACGTTTGAACCACTTTTATAGTACATTTTCAGAGCCCCTGGTCGCTGTAATCATTCTTGGGTGAGACGTTTATTTTTTCTTCTAAGGGGAGCATTTCTTTAAAAGTCCTTCTCATTACCCCAAAGTAAATCTAGATAAATATCCATTCAGAATATTTATAAGCACCGTACTGAGACAAATCCCAAATCCAGTTTAATCGCACAATGCTTTAATCATTGTTTTAGATAAAATATATATACACATGACTGTATTGTATCTTCCTTTAGACGCTACTTTAAAGAAAGGACATCTTCTCCTCTGTTTTGTGCTGACGTTTGTACTGAGCGAGGCAATGCGGTGGTGCGGTTTCCTGGTGTTTAATCACACAGAGATATCAAAACCACCAGGCCTCTTGAGGCAACTACAAAGTGTTACATTGCAGATTAGCAGATTTCCTTGCCACAGGCTCTTCCTGATCAAACTTCCCAATCAAACATTAAATAAGTCATATAAAACCAACTGAATCAATCAGCCTTGGGGAAAAACGAAACATAAGTGTTAGATTGATTGGCTAAATGGAATTTCAAAATAACTTTTAATAGAAAGTATATAGTTATCAAAACACTCTACGGTGGAGTGATAAAAAAGAGCGAATGCTACTGTGAAGTAGAGCACTTTAAAGACATTAGGGACAAATTAATTTGGTTAGACATGCTTTTTTACCAAAACACATTGTTTGCACAGTATTTGAGTATTAAGGTATTCAAATAAACGGAGTTAACATCTATGGGAGGAAACACCTGTTAAGTAGCTATTGTGTTTTCCACTCACAGCACCCATAGAGGTCAGCTATTAATGTTATTTCCCCTTTCAGGGTCTGTATTTTTTAGTGGAAGATGGCAATTAACTCATTTGCTTTAACCCGTGATTCTCAATTGTTTTGCTTTGGGACTGAGATTTTACATTGGGGTTGAAATTGAAAATGAAATGATGCTCATACCAACATATTATTTATTTCAGTATACAAAATAACTAACTAACTAAATAAATAAAAATACTGAAATTAATTATTAGTATATTATATTAAAGGGGTGGTTCACTGTTTTTTTTCTAGGCTTGATTGTGTTTATGGGGTGCAGTCTAACATGTGTTAATGCTTCGATTTTTTTTCAAAC
>NW_015557093.1:1182832-1184029 GCF_001515605.1 Sinocyclocheilus anshuiensis | reverse complement strand
AGCCGTTTTTGTAGGCATTAAACTGCCAGAATTTTAAAAGACGATATCTCCGTTTGCATTGAACTTTCAGCTTAGTAACTTTGCAGATATTGTTTATGCTCAAACAGCAACATTACACACTAACTAACGTTAAAAAAGTGAAATCGCTATGAACCACCCCTTTAAGCCAATAACTGATGGCACAAAACACATTTATCCACCTAAACCCATATAATGTAGTCTGGTTTCTTATATTGTGAAATTTCTTTGAATGCACACAATTTAATGTCGGTAATAACAAGTAAAAAAACTGGAAATGTTTTCTTCCATTTTTGTTGATAATCACTCAGTATGTTTTTTTATTATTTAAGAAATTGATACATTTATTCAGCAAGGATGCATTAAATCGTAGTAAAGACTTTTATATTGTTACAAAAATAAATAAATTCTACTATTTCATCAAATAAACCTGGAATTTTTTTTAAATTAAATTATATATATATATATATTAGGGCTGTCATCGATTAATTTTGCAATCTTTAACGCGTTAAAATAATTTAACACAAAATTACTGAAGCACAAATTCTATTCTAACCCTTTAACCCAATTTTGCTTCTCTGCTTGCGATCAGATCATTTTAAGCCACTAAACTCCGGGAAAGTTTTCAGTCCAATGATCCAGTAAGCGAATGCATTCAAACAATCCGTCCAAAACAGCGCTAATATAAAGGAAACCAGGCTGATTACATCAGAGATTGCAGAGAGAACAGAGACTTGCGTTGCGTTTTCAGTGAATTATTCATTCCAGTATGTTTGACTTTAAAACACGAGCTCTGTCATATTCTGTGATTGTCTCTGAAGAGCGCGAGCCCTCACACGTGCTGTGTGAAGTACAGACTGAACGGATTGTCAACACATCCCACCGCTGTATGGCCAGATGAGACGCAAACTACGTTTTCTCGACTGGATAACCAGTCTCACTAGTAAAGTTTTGATGGATGAAGACTGCAATCAAGGTAAAGACGATTGCGGTGACAGGAGTCGTACAGTAAGCGCACGTGAGTCCGTTATATGAATGCGTGTATGAGTGCTCTTGACGCACTGATCGCACATTGTATTTATGCACAGGCACATACATTTCCTTACATTCACGTTTTTTTCCACACACATTCACGATAATGTTTAGATTTTTCATGTTTATGTTGCTGTGTTTAGTTAT
>NW_015557093.1:1182308-1182787 GCF_001515605.1 Sinocyclocheilus anshuiensis | reverse complement strand
TTATTATGGCGAGCACTAGCAGAGCGTTTAGAGGGTGTGTGCATCCGTGTCGTCGCTATTTGACACCTAATGACACACACGATCGCTGCGTTTTGTGTTTGGGCGAGGAGCACGCACACGACGTCCTTGAGGGGGCGATTTGAGTGCATTGTGAGCGTTTTTCGATGAAAAAGCTCCGCTCTCGTTTGTCTCTTTTTTCGAGGAAAGAGGGGCAGCCATCTGCTCCCCACGGTTCAGGACCCGCCGCTGCTGAGGCACGGAGGAGAATGAGCTCATGGGGTTCGCAGGTGGACCTGGCTGATGAGTTTAGGGAGGGGCTTTCCTTCTCGCGCTCGTTGGCTGCGGACGAGAGAGAGCCGCTGGAGGATGATGTTATCTCTTTGACATCATCTGATCCGGGGGCCAGTGCTCTGCTGAGCAGGAGATGTCTGAGGACGGCGAAGAGGCTGAGGCTGAGCCTTCCCAATCCTCCTGCCCTG
>NW_015557093.1:1160329-1181903 GCF_001515605.1 Sinocyclocheilus anshuiensis | reverse complement strand
TATGATATAAATAAAAAAAAATATATATATATGTTATATATATATATATATATATATATATATATATATATATCATAGTTTTTACAAAAATCGAACACTGTTTTCAACACTGATAATAATAATAATGTTTCTTGAGCAGCAAATCAGCATATTAGAATGATTTCTGAATAGTCATGTGACACTGAAGACTGGAGTAATGATGCAGAAAATTAATCTTCGCCATCACAGGAATAAATTATAAAATAAAATAGAATAAAATAAAATAAAATGAACAGTTATTCTAAATGCTAATATTATTCACAATATTACGGTTTTACTGTATTTTTTCACCAAATAAAAAAATATTGCCATCTCTCTCTGTAATATAAATATTTCTTTATTTTGGAACTGTATCTTTATTATCTTCTTATTATATCTGCATTACACTGCATGATTAGTTGCAGTTTATTATTTGCATTTAACTTTTGCATTTATTTTTTTCCCTCCAATCCAGATCAATACAGACCTGAGACCATTTTGGGGAAGCCTCCCTACCAGTTAAGAACCACTATGCTCACATTTATCACACTCTCACAGATTATAAGACGGCATTCGGTCAAAATGTTGGTGTTCTAAGATAGCAGAGCTGAACTCACAGGCGATGCGCACATATGCCTTTTGGCTCTTCTGGGTTCCTGTAGTGCTCCAGGCCACACACTGACACCAGTAATCGTCCAGACCGAAGATCTTCTCCACCTGCTGTCTGGAGATGTCAATCTTCACCTGCATCACCGGCAGTCCTGGGACCAAACCAGACAAAGCAAACATGTTCAGCTCAGCATCACTGACAGACAGAGAGAGGCATTCAGAAACAGTCCTTCAACTGAAGCGAACTGAGGCCAGGCCCTTGTAAAAACTGTTTAATTGTGTCAAACTTACGGTTAATGTGTGGCAAATTAGTTGGCAAAAATTAGCAGCTCTTTACTGGCAGTGGTGCATCAAAACTTTGGCAACAATGCAAAATTTATCACTGTCAAACTTTTCACAGACGTGGCAAACTGTCCACTGTTTCCAAAGGTTTTTTGCAGGTTCACCATGTCCAGTGAAGAGCTGCCAACCATTTGAGATGAGGGGAAACAAATGAGCAAACTAATTTTGTGCAGATAAACATTTTTGTTGCTTGGCTAATTCATGGAATACTGACAGATGATTGATGCAGGAAGTGTATGACATACGAAACCACCTCAAAATAGAAATTCCCAAACTCTAATACGCTTTCTGGGATGAATTAATAAATAAACAGATATTAATATTTATGTGAGCTTCCAGTGGGAGATATTTTTCCTGGTTACTCAATCTGTGCATTTCCATTCAGACATGAGTGGCTACGATTATCCCATCAAAGCTCAGAGGTCTTTTGTGAAAATAAAAATTAATAGAGGACAAGAAAAAAAAAGAGGGATGAAGTGATAATTTGTCAGCTGCAGCAGGGTGAATAATGTCTATACAACTGGTGTGAAGTCATCCAACAAAATGATTCATTTTCAGCTGACAATTACAAATGAACATAATCAGAGTTAACCAACACCAACAACACAAACGGTGTAATTCATAATAAAGCTCTCTTTGAGGATGAAGGCAGGGGGTTAGACAAAGATCATTTTTCTTTTCATTATCTCTGGACCATCTCCTCAACCCCTAAGCCTCTCTGATATTTTCCTCCATGGCTATCGCTCATCTCAACACGAAAGCGTGACCTTGAAGATGTCCACATCCCCCTCAACAACCACCTTCCTCCTAATTTCTCCCATAATCTCTCTCCCTCCAACCTTAATTATCTCTCCATCCAACCTTGTTCATCCCTTTTTCTCCCTTTCTCTCGTTTGGCTTGTAGGGCCCTATGAAATCAGTTGTATTTTTTTCCCCAAATTCCCTTTCATGTTTTTCCAAATTCAATTTTTTTCAGTTTGAATTTTTCTGGATTCAGTTTTCTGCATTTAAATTTTTTTCTAGACTCTGTTTTACTGGTTAAATTAAAGTTTATTAATTAAAAAGCATGTCTAATTAATTGAAATCACGAAACTTACACAATTTAACAGCAATCTATTAACAGTTCAACAAAAAATACATTTTTAAGGCCCTATGAAATACTTATTTCCCCCCTCACATTTAGTTTTTATTTTTAAATTCTGTGTTTTCCATAAATTTTTTGGATTCCATTTGAATGGTTTCATTAAATGTTAATAATCAAAAGCATCATGTGTTGTGTATTTAAATTCTTCTGGTAAATAAATACAGGTAAATAATTTTCTGGTAAATATTCCAGAAAAAAAAAATTATTTCTGGTAAATAAATAAAAAATGTTTCAGTAATAATTGTATTATTATTATAATTATTAGTATTATTATCAATACTAATGTATTGTAATGTATTTCTGTCACAGTTTCTTCAAGTTAAACCGAATCTTTATTTTGATGGGTTGTTGTGAAGACCTTTAAGTTTCTCTGTTTATATGATATAATGAGAGTTTTCTCAAAAGAAACAATAAAATGCTCATGAAGTGACTCTCAGAGCAGTTCTAGACATTATATTCATGTGTTCATGTACTTATATATATGTATATATATATATATATATATATTTGGCAATCACTTTAACATTGAAAACTTTGATTGCTTTGCTTCATATTTCTGGGCATTTCAAATCCTTTTATGTACCTCATACAGTACATTTTTTAATTGATTTTTGTGCATGATATGAACATTCTAAATAATTTTGGGGTACCATTCAAATGTTTAAATAGATTTTAGTACATCATGTGTGCCTTCAAATGCTCAAACAGATTTCTACCCATTTCAAATGTTTTCTGTGCTTGCGTTTGAACTCATAATTAGATTTTTTTTTTTTTTAATTAAACATTTAAATAATTTTAGCGTTAAGAAATTTTACATAACAGGAGAGATCAAATGTGCAAATCTATTTTCGTCCATATCTGGACATTCAACATTTTTCCACATGTTCTTTGGTAGTGAATCATAGGTAAATTTAAAAACATTCAAATCAATGTTTGGGTACAATTAAATGTTTGAATAGATTATTGGGCATCATTCCAACATTATAATTGTTTTTTGGGCATCATTTGAAAGCTTGAATATATTTTTAGAGCATTAGAGCTGCATTCAAATTGATTTTTGGACATCATTTCAATGTTCAAATATATATATATTTTTTTTGCATCAATGGAATTGACCAAAATATGGTGTCTACATACACCATCTACGTACACTAGGTTCTGAACTCATACTCAGACGCTCCGGCAATGTGACAGAAATGCATCATCTCAAATCCTGCTGGTCATTTGAGTTCTTGCTCCAACCTGTCTGTCACAAATCAATGTACATCACATCCATCACCACTTGGCAGAGAGTCTCTAGGAGGAAAGAAATAGGACAGCACAGAGAGCTTGTGTCTCACTATCTTGGCAGACATTAGGAGCACATGCAATTACTGTTAGATTTAAACCACCCTCCAGTGTTACCCAGGGCGTCAACATCAAAATGGACCTCTCAGACAATCTCGCTCTCCTCTGACACAACGTCTGGACTTTAATCCTCGCTGATGGCTCAAAACACTTTTGCAACGGGTCAGAAATATGAGATTCAATGCATAAATCTCTAATCCAGACAAAAATAAGTGCACTGAAAATAACACACTCTCAATTAATTGCTCCGCTCGCATTGCATTGAATTCAGATTGCGTAACCAATTCAAAATGAGCGGAAATAGTTATGATATTAGACAACTAAAAGGGGTGATTTTTTCAGAGAATGTAATTATCGTTCGCATTAAATCGTAAAATACAATTAAGGGAAACAGGCGTAGTCCTGAAATAGTCAGAGGAAAAAGCTATCTTAAACACTGATTGTTTTATTAATTGCTTTTTGTTTCTTTTAGCAGCAATTACCCGGATTTCTGACCTCATACTCCCTCTGCGCTTCACGGCTAACCGCTGAGGCCGCCACATTCAGTTTCATTCACTTTTGTGACTATGCCACATGGCCTGCACCGCTTCTCAGGCGTGAAAATTCACTTTTCCTGCATGACAGATTTAGCTGCATGATAGCTAGGATAATACTGTAATGCAGATTTGTATAATGAGTAATTAACTGAGTATGAAGTCTTTGACTAGGAACACCATTAAAATTTTCACCCCTTGAGCGAGGTCGCTGTGGCAACCCTACCTTTGGGGTCTGAAAGGTCACGTGGTTAAAGAATAATTGACTCTTAGACCGAGTGTCACACGTGAACACCCGCTTCCAATACTGTGAAACCCCCACAGACAGAGGAAATTATTCCAAAATGAACACACATTTATTAGACCCTCAAAGAAAAAAGGCCCTGTGTAGATGGGATCGTAATTCTGAGTTATTGCTTTACGCTTTTGTCGTGTTGTGCGTCTGCATACTCAATACATGCAGCACACCTTCAAAATTAATTGTTAAAAATTCATATCCCGTCCCATTTTTCTATGCTGACATCTAACAAATTATTAAATACAGACTTAAAAATTCAGAAAAAGAATAATAATGATGCTGCTTTCCATTCTGGGGTGAGCTGAACCGAGTGCATTTTTCATAACAGACCACAAGGTCAGCCAGTTCCCAGGCATTTCCCAGAATTCAATGCATGCATCATAAGGAATACTGAGAATGAAAAAACACAGAAATACTTTTTCCCCATTTTTTTTCTTTTTCATTTTAAACATGATACAGTGTTTTAAAAATGTAACACTCGGAGAGATTGTGCAAAAAAATTGTGAGACTATTATAGTGAAAACATCAGTCTTTAACTCATGAAGTTTTATTTTTTGTGAGCTAAACCTTTTACGCCAGGGCTCACTAGAGGGCTTTAGAAAACTTCCATGACTAAAAAGTAATTAATACAATATTTTAAAACAATCTAACTCTAAATTAAAATGCTAAAAATGTAAACTGAAATGTATTTCTCATATAATATTATATCATAATATAATAAAAAATAAATAATAAAATAAGTTTTTTATTAAAGAAGATTCTGTTCTTTAAACATAAAAAATATTCCTAGTACTCTGTACTCCTAGCTTCTGTTAATACAAAAAAATACTAAATAAAATAAAAATAATAAAATAAAATTAGGTAGCTAAAAAACATGATATACATTCCCCAACACTTATTGATGAAGGTGTCTGAATAAATTTTGGTTTGACTGTATCTATTTGATAAATGAAGTTAATCAACTAACAATATACATACGCTTTTGGTTTCTGTACCCAATATTTAAAAAATTGACAAATGCAATGAAATATTGGTATCGGTACTCGGTATCGGCAAGTACCAAAAATAAAAGTATCGGTATCGGGCGAGTACTGGAAAAAGTGGTATCGGTGCATCCCTACTTAATATAATTCTTACATAGTACCCATTCTGTATAGGGATAGTTCCCCAAAAAAAGAAAAAAGAAAAAAATTAATAACTGCCATCATTTATTAATGATTACAACTGTAAATCATTACAGAATTTTCATCATTTCAATCTTAAACTATCCTTTCAACTGTGCTATTTGTAGAAAGCCCAGAGTCTCACAGGAAAAACCATGGATGAGATGTTTCCTCCAAGGAACTAGCAGGGTCCTGGTCGGATTCGACGGTGCATTTACAGTAGAATCCAGGGATATGATAACATCCCGTTCTGACACACTACACCATAACTTTATCTCAGTCCCAGCGTGACTTTGCAGTGACTGCTCTATATATTATTGCAGCGGTGAACATCTGTTCCTTGTGTCTGCACCAACAACTCCCAAAAGGAGCGGCAAACGCTGCTAGAGCGACTAGGTGGCAAAGAGATGCATTATTCAAGTATGTTATCCTTCCAAATGTGTGAGTAACAGTTCTCATTACTGTTATAAAGGACTTTTATTGTGAGGCGGATGAGGCTGCTAAATCAAACAGCATGCGTGTCTAGAAATACAGACAAGACTCACAGACCCGCAGTGACATCGCTGCTCTTATTCTCTTGTGAGTCGATACAGAGGCTCGACTGGCGCAGAGACTTTATTTTTTTCCACTCACTCTTGTTTTTGCTGCCGGTGACCTCAATTCCACGGGGGTCATTTGCTTATCAAAGGCGCAGCCCAAAACTGGCAGGTTGGAGTAAGTTTTCATTGTGGTCGAGGAAATTCAATTAGGCCGCATCTAGAGCGCGAGAAGCTAAGATTCATCAATGGGAGCTGGGATTAAGGGGGAACTGACTTACACTAGAACGACACACAACTATCAGTCAGAAGGTCAGCGTGTGGACTTTCTATTTTTCTATTGGCTTGGAATATAGTGTCACTCTCCGATGCGCTGGATCTTACAGATAATTGCTCCTGTGTGGACACGCTAGTGGCAATAATGATGTTTATCATTAGTGTTGAATTAGAGAGGTAAATACACATTTAAAACACGTTAGTGTTTTGAACTGTGTTGAATAATGTAATGTTTACCATGTTGTTTGACAAACATATCACTCTCTTTCAATGCATTACGCTCTTTTCATTATCCGTTATCGCTTCTGGACGTCTGAGCCCTGAAACAGCGGCCAAAGATAGAGAGGTAAACAAACAAATGAATAATTAGAGCAATTCAAAAAATGTCATTAAAACACTGACAGAATTCAGAGCTGTGTACCGACACATGGAGCCATGATGCTTCTGAGGTCAACATGAGTTCACATCTGCCTCTTCTGTCTTCTCCACTCTCTCTCCCTCAGTCTTATTCCAAAAGTAATTAAATTAAACAAAACTAATTAAGCTAGATTACATTAATATAAATAGTAAATGAAATAAAAACAATACAAATAATGAAACAATAAATAAAATAATGAATTATTTAACACACATGCTTAAGTTCGAATCTGACCAAAAATAAATAGTAAATAAAATAAATAGATAGATTAAATAAATGTATAAAATAATAAAATTAATAAAATTGTGAAACAATAAAATATAATATTATAGCAAAAATACTAATAGAGAAAATAAAAAGTAAATAAATAAATTGATATATGCATACATTAATACTACTATGAAAATTACTAAAATTATTAAACATAAAACAAACATACAAAAAGTAATAAAATGAAATGAAATGAAATAAAATAAAATAAGCCCACTTCAAGTATCAATATATGGTTTGGGTCCCTCCTTCACTAAATCTATGGGATTTTTTAATCGCTTAAGAAAGAAAGAAAGAAAGAAAGAAAGAAAGAAAAAAAATAAAATAAGCCCACTTCAAGTATCAATATATGGTTTGGGTCCCTCCTTCACTAAATCTATGTGATTTTTTAATCGCTTAAGAAAGAAAGAAAGAAAAAGAAAGAAAGAAAGAAAGAAACTAACTACAAATGCACCTGTCCTCAACAAGCCAAATTATTTGAGGTATCCTTCAGAGCATAAATGGTGCATAGAGGTAGGGATTTGAACACACCTCTTGGGTAATACCGCTAATATAATAAAAAAGTCCCAAATAATGCTTCACACAAACGAAGCATCAAAACTAGAATCCATCCTACCCCCAAAAAACCTTTCAAACTCTAAGTAGCACATTAAAAAAAAGAGAAAAAAAGCCATTGTCCTCAGGCGCTCTGAAGCTGGATGTGTGGTCCATGTGGACCAACAGGCAGGATGACTCAGTGAACGGCTGTCTCTTTTCCTGCACTAATAAGATACTGTAATCCTCGGCTCACTCCAGTGAGCAGCAGTCTATAAAGAAGAGAAGAGACAGACGGACTGTTTCAAGGGCCACATTAAATCCATCAGCCACGGAGGGGCCTACACGGGCACATCCAGGGACCCGCAACCAGTGCACTTTTGGGTCAAGGCTTGGCTCAAGGATTTTAGTTGTTACAGGAATATTTTTTGCTAGTCCTAATTTGATTGAACTGTCCATTTGCGACTGTGAATGCGCCGTTCAAGGCCCCCCGCTCGCGCTCGCCATTCTATTATGGATTATTTAAGGCTGGTGACCCAGCATGTGGCTGCGGCACCAATCAATCCAGTCTAGTTCAGGCCAATGCCAGCTCAAGGTGAAACGACTCTCAGGTAGGTTAGAAAAACAACTGACGCGCATGCTAACGTGTCAATCTGCGGCATAAAAAAGGGAAAATACACTGATATTCAAGTCCAAGGGCCCTGAAACGGACTGTGACACGAAAAAGCAAGCTAGAGTGATTACAAGCGCCATGAAAGACAACACTATGGTTTTATGTCGACTTTTATGTGACTGATATTAAATTAAATCCTAACCGTCTGTAACCTGAGAAAGGCCTTGTAACAGTGAAACACGAGTTTATCTGGTAGACATTTTCATAACAGAACATGAAAACACACCTGAGTTTCCTTTAAGTACTGTGAGATTTCTTTGTTTTGTAAGATTATTTCAACAGGCAGCTAGTGAAGGTTACTCAAGGTGTAATTTGTCATTCGTCATCCTGATTGATTTTTTAATCTTATGGCATCAACACCCCAATCTGCGTGTAGCACCATATTGACATGTCACTGTTGATTGCGGTTATTTATTGGATGTTTGATGCTAAATTGCCTCTGGAGAGAGTCTGGTTGATGTGATGTAAGATCAGCATGCGATGATCATGTACTGCAGCAGAAGGGGGCTCCGTTTTAACACTCATAGCATCTTCAGTGAAGAGAGGACAGGAATTCACAGATCCACAGAAGCTGATGAAATGCTAATTTGCTTTAGTATTTTTAGAAAGTTGAGTAAAGAAAACACTGTCAACACATACTAACATCATTCGCAGGTAACAATAGTATCAAATAGAAATGTATCATTTAAACTGGCGTAAAAAGAAATCTGTGAAAAAACAGAGAATTTGTTTTAAAGGGGATGTTGACTGTTTTTTTTCTAGGCTTGATTGTGTTTATGGGGTGCAGTCTAACATGTGGATGGGCTCTGATTGATTAGCTGGCCCAGTGTGTTGTGATTGGCTAAACCGCCTCTAGCGTGCGTCTAAATGTCCCGCCCCTCAACATAGCAGCATGTGCTCCGGTTGTATTGTAAACAATGACGATATTTTGTTGAATAAAGTCGTTATTTTTGTTTTCTTTGTTCACAAATGTATTCTCGTAGCTTCGTAAAATTATGGTTGAACCCCTGATGTCACATGGATTATTTTACCGATCTCCTTGCTACGTTTCTGGACCTTGATCGTGGTAATTACATTGCTGTCTATGGGAGGGTCAGAGAGCTCTCAGAATTCATCAAAAATATCTTAATTTGTGTTCCGAAGATGAATGGAGGTCTTACGGGTTTAGAACGACATGAGGGTGAGTAATTAATGACAGAATGTTCCTTTTTGGGTGAACTAAGCCTTTAAGCTTAAACTGTGAAAACAATCAAATCATTAATCACAATTACATAACAATTAATCGCCAGGCAACATTTCATATAATCATGACAGCACTATATGGATTCAATCTCTCCAATGATTATGTTTCCTAAGGGTTGCACCTAAGATTTCACAGCAGCTTCTGTAAGTGCGTGTGTGTGTGTGTGTGTGCACGAGTTGTTAGTTAATTTCTCTGCCAGCTACATTTACTAGCCGCATGAGCCATGGTTGGCTGTAGCAGGCCAACAACCAAGAATAAATCCAGCTCTGACAGAAGGTATTCCTCTGTTGACAATTTAAACCTCAGGTAATACATTATCAAAGCTACAGATAGACACTGAGACCATCCATCTGCTTGCTGATAGCACTGGAGCTAACAAAAATCATATCAGCCTCATTAAACCTCCATTTCTGTCAGGCTTTTTAACCAGAAGGCATATCTGTCAGCAAGTAGCTGTTAAGGTAAACCAATTAAGGGCTGAGTATGGCCAAAATATTCTAAATAGCTCCAAGCTAAAGACATACCAGCCTATGAAAACCAGCTGGCATCACACTATCTTTTGAGTTTATATCTCTTAAATATGTTGCCTAGCAGACAGGCGTTTGACAGCACTGCAAAATAAGAGTTTTATTAACCAAATGACAACTAAGACAACTAAACAAGTCTCCTGTGACCACTTGTGATCAGATTTTTATGAAGGGAGGGTTTTGTGACTATATACATCACTTAACTCATCAGAATGACATGGCATATTGACAAAGCAAAAAACAACAAAAAAAGTTGGTATAGGGTAAACGTACCTATTAAGCTCATCAAAATCTACATTGAGACATTTTTAGTGCACAAGATATTGGTTTCAGTACAAGATGTTATGTAACAATAAAATATTAATCCCTCACACAAAAATATAAAATTTTATTTTAAATGACAAAAGCATTTTGATTAAGATATACATCATTAAATGCAAAAAGTCTGGCTGTGCTTAATGGGTACATTTTTGTACCCTTTAAGCACACCCCTGTTCCCATTAAGCTCAAATCATGTTTTATTAACAATTCTTGTTAATTTTAAACAACCTGTTTAAAGAATAATTGAAAAATATTTTATTTGAAGGTAAAAAAGTCAATAAAAAAAAAAAAAAGTCTGTAGATTTGAGCTGACATATCTAATAGAAAATCACAGTGTATCATGGTCACAGACTACAATTTTTTTTTAGCTTCAGACTTCAGCTTTCCATCCAGTCGGAGGAGATCAAACGTTTGATATTTTCAGCAGATTTTAAAACACATTGTTTTCATTTGTCACGTGTCTCCTATCAACAACGCGCACGTTTCTGTGCGAGTTTGTTGTGATCGGAAGGAATTTAAAGTCTGGTATTGTATGATCCTCAGTCGTTTAGTGTATGATGCCCAGTTTTCCTTTGTGACTATTTACAAAGTCTGTACATGTATGATGCCTGGTGTTTTAAAAATCTGTTCAGATTTTAAAAGTCGTGTAGTGTACAGGTGCATCTCAATAAATTAGAATGTCGTGGATATTTATATAGACGTTCAATGTGGAAGAGCTTAAAGAGAGCACACTGAGCTTAATTGGAGCAGCAACCATTTTTAATAATTTTAATTTAATATTTATTAAAATAACAATATTTTGCTAAATAAATAAACTAGGTCATGTATTAAGTTCATACATATTTTATTATGAACAACTATTATTAACTATATCTATGAAATTATACTTTTTCTTATTGATGTCACACTGAAGCTGTGTGATTTTCATAGTAGTGTACCCTTTAAGCTCACCTTGCAATAATATGAAATCTTTAAAAATTACAGCACTGTAAAACCACAGACCAGCAATAAACTGTCAATTTAAAATATTATGGATTTAAAAGTACAAGCCAGTAATGCCTGTGAAGTTATATATTAGCGTAACACACAATCTTATACAGCTAGTCAGCTAACTGTCTTCTGTAGCATCTGCGCTATGTTGCTAAAACTATCTTTTGGATCTAACTGTAATTGTTTCCCACATCCAAGTTCCAGGTTATAATATACAAAAGTCTAAACATGAATCTCCTAATTTTACAATAAGTTGTGAAACTTACCCAAAATAAAGGCTTAAACATCTAAAAAATGCACATTTAAAGGGCTGAAAGTTTTTAGACAGCTTTCAAAATGGCCGCCAGACAGTGTGAACACATAGAGACTCATATCTCAGTGTGCAATTATCTGATTGACTTGAAATTACAGGAGGTATGTAATAACAAACACATCAATTGGTTAAGACATCACGTAGGATAATACATTATTTTTGTATTTTTTGAGCTCAGAAATGGAAATGTGCTTAATTGATACGTGAGCTTAATAGGTACGTTTACCCTACAGTAACAAATGTGTTGGCTATGTACAGCTTAAGAAGAAAATAACCATCTGATTAAAAAATAGTAATATTAATGAAAAATTGCAAGAGAGCGAACAGTACTTGTACATAGTCATTACAGGCATTATTTCAGTCTTCAGTGTCACATGACCCTTTAGAAATCATTCTAATATGCTGATTTGCTGCTCAATTAATATCAATTATTACTGGTGCTCGGTTATTAATAATCAAGTTTCAAAAGATTTTGCGGATTCATATTTTGTGAAAACCATGATACTTTTTTCAGAATTCTTTGAACAGAAAGTTGAAATAAATTTATGTAAATTTATATTGAAATAAAAATTTGGATCAATTTAATGCACCTCAGTGAAGAAAAATATAATTTTATTGTAGTTTCTTTAATACTTTTTTTGTGAAATATATTACTTAAATATATCTTCCACATTTTTAGCATTTAAGACATGTTTCTTGACCAGCAAATATTAGAAGTGACACTGAAGACTGGAGAAATGGCTGGTGAAAATTCAGCATTGCCATCACATGAAAAAAAAAATACATTTAAAATATATTGAAATAGAAAACAGTTCTTTATACTTTATTGTAATAATATTTCACAATATTACTTTTTATTGTATTTTTGATCAAATAAATGCAGCCTTTGTGATCTAAGAGACCAAGAGAGGTGTCAATACCAGATGTAAATGTGCTGGAAACTGTATTTAGATAACATGATTGATGAACAAAGGGTATTTCTGAAAGCATGAATCTTTAGGGAGCAGCACACTGACTGTCACAGCCGCTTTCCCGAATATCATGTGGCAATCTTGACCTACTCCAAATCCGTTCAGAAACCATTTATTGTCCCAAACTACCTCCTCTGTCATAATCCAACAT
The DNA here is from genome assembly GCF_001515605.1 of Sinocyclocheilus anshuiensis. Taxonomy (NCBI): domain Eukaryota; kingdom Metazoa; phylum Chordata; class Actinopteri; order Cypriniformes; family Cyprinidae; genus Sinocyclocheilus; species Sinocyclocheilus anshuiensis. The sequence continues at coordinate 1,169,226 of NW_015557093.1, read as the reverse complement.
GTGATTGGAGCTCAAGCTGACAAGGAAGAAGAGCCGTATGTTTTGATATTTGTTTGAATGCTAAGTTAGTTTATGCTGATTCGTTCATAAGGACTAGTGCACACAAAGCACAAACTGTCATCCACCCGGTTTCTTTGCCTATCCAAAATCTTCATGGACTATTAAGCTGTCACGTCCCCTCCCTCCTCTCCCAGTGGCTGATCTATTTATAAAGCAACGTGAGCTGAACAGGTGTTGATCTGCATCAAAAATCATCTTACTTGATTGGTGACAGTTAAAAACTGTAACTGTCTTGGTGGACTGTTTATGTTTGGTAAGGCTTGAGTGACAAGCAGAACTAGTCACGGAAGCGCTTTTATTTTTTTGCATATCTGAAATGTATTAACACCCATCTTCACCTGCACAATGCTGTTTTACAGTATTTCTACACACTAAATGTGAGCAAAAATTCCAGTCTCTATCTTTCTCATTAGGGGTAGATGGTATACTAGATAAAGACAGAAAAACAGTAGAAATGTCCAACTATTGTTTGCAAAATGATCATGATGCAAAATGCTGGTACATGGAAGGGAATGAGAATTACAATCAGAGATGAAGGAAGAAGGTGGAGCAGCAACAGATGTCAATCAAATTAGTTGCTGTTGCCCTTAGTTACAGCTGCAATCTCTGTAAAGATTTCCTAGTAGCACTTGTTCTGCTTTATGAAATATGGAGAAAAAAACAACAACTGGATTGACTAAAATAAAATCTCATTTAACAGTGCATTTATCTACTTGACAAAAACATTCCCATATGCCACTGAAGAGTACATCAAAACATTAAATCACGCAGAGAGGTTTATCATTTTGAACTAAATCATATTGAACTAAAAAAGAAAGACTATTTTTGTTTGGACAGAAACAATATATAAATATATTATATATATATGATATACATTTTTTTTTTTTAATTATATCACATTATTTTTTTAAATCGCTCATCCCTTATGGGCTTATTCTTGAATGCTTTAAATTAAATGGCCAAATGGTTGATTTAAAAATAAAATAAAATAAAACAATAAATTAGTTGATTTTGTGACTTAAATATGGATCCACTTTAAAGTATAAAATGCAATGGCAAAACCTTCTTTCACCAATTACTGTGCTTCTGCGTACCCTACAGTGCTACATGGCTGCAAAACGACAAACATTCATGACATGTGCCACTGGAAACCACCCAATGTATGAATATTTCCAACACCGGCCCTGAGGATGCCACATCCCATTTTCTATGCCATTCCATGAGCATTTTTCAAACCCTGAACTACATTTCCTCTCTTCACTCCCATCACTGCCATTTTAATTGTGAAGTAAACAGCTCTCCGGGGCTCTTCGCAGCAGCTCTACGGTGTCAATCTTCATTTCCTTCCACAAAAAGCAACACATCTTAATGGTACAGTATTGATAATCCATTGGTCTCCTAGTGCACAGTGAGAAAAAATAAATGCTTGAATCACTACCACAGGCATGTTGTTAGTCTAGATTGCATTCTGTGCAACAACAAGGGCATAACTCTTGATCAAAAAGTAATTACTTACTAGCTGTAAGCTATGGGCTGAGCTGAAATGGATTGTGGGAGTGCAGACTGTGTGTACTGAGATGAGCTGTTTCATCGTCCAGCAGAACTTCTGTTGTGCCAGACATTTCCTCTAAATGCAGAAGATTTGGGGCACATCAGGTCAGTGAATTAAGCCAGCTTGACGTAGCCAAAACAGCCATAATCACACCTGCATGACTCAAAGATCAAAGCAGCCCTCTTTAAACCATTACAATAACACAGGGTTATGTAGAAAATGTGTATGCTAAAAATGCAATATATACATTTTTTTTGTATTTGCTTTGAAATGGTTCAAAAGTGTGTGTGTGTGTGTGTGTGTGTGTTTTCCCCTCAATCAGAGGAACCATCATTTCTACCAAATATCTATTGTAGCTAATTTGATTAATTGTCCTTAAGAAACAATTATTTTTATTATCAATGTTGAAAACTGTAGTGCTGCTTAATAATTTTGTGGAAGCAAACTACTTTCAGTATTCTTTGATGAATAGATTTATTTGAAATAGAACCCTTTTGTAAAAAAGTGAAAGTCTTTAGTGTGGTTTTTAATTTTTTTGCAGAATAAAAGTATTAATTTATTGCTATATATATGAGCCAAACTTTTAATGCAAGTCAAACTATGGCAAAACCAAAAAGTATTCCTAGGAAGCACAGTACTCATTCCCTGTTTACTGGTAACCTTTAAAAAAGGAAGCACGGCAGACTACTAAAACCCTGCACACCCTGATTTCATATAATTATGAAGCCTGCAATCAGAGCTTAAATTTGCAAATTTTGTAAAAAGCTCCGGCATTTTAGTCTCAATCTACAGTGCAATCTACATGAGACACTCTGTAAATGGTTTGTTTGGGGTCCATGGCATGCCATCTGAACCCAAGATTAATCTAGGCCTGAATCCAACGTTAACAAAAAACGAGTCTCACAGACCGATGTGATGTGATTCAAGACAGACTGTCCTTAAGGAACCTGATTTATGGTCAGCGATATTGCCTTTAGTTTAGACTGCTTGCGTGTGGTCGGTTTCTAAATTGTCTCTTTATGAAGTATTTGCAGTAATGCAGATCCTCTCGCTGGTGCTGACCCAGCTAGACCAGTTAATGGGTCTGTCTGCTTGCTGGATTACTGGAGCTGTTGACCTTGCCATCTGCTCCTGATGCCTCAACGCCAAACACTCTCCCTCTCTGCCATTCAGACAGGATGAAATACAATTCCCATTAAAGGGAAAGTTGCTAATAATGCCTTATCAATTAGCCCCATTGCTATTGATTGATGTCTAGCAGGTGGCACGAGACGATTATGTTCATTTAGAGGTACACTGACTGTCCTCGCCTCCTACTCATTCTTTTGATGCTCATTAATGCCCCGGCTGTATAGAGACATCAGCTACTGACTAAATCAGCCCTCTAACAACCCATTAAAGATCGCTTCATCACTGTTGAGTCTCATCTTTGTATTTCTACATTGTTAGCAAGTTGTTCTCAGATGTGTGGTAATCTTCATTTAGTCTTTATGATATTTGCTCTAAAAGTTGCTGTATAATACAACATAATATATGCAGACATACACAGTGCCACTCAAAAGTTTTTTTTAATTTATTTTTTTATGTTTTTGAAAGAAGTCTCTTATGTTCACCAAGGCTGCATTAATATTGTCAAACATTGTTACAATTTAAAATAACTGTGTTCCATTTCAATATATTTTAAAATGTAATTTATTCCTGTGATCATTACTCCAGTCTTCAGTGTCACATGATCCTTCAGAAATCATTCTAATATGCTGATTTGGTGCACAGGAAACATTTATTAATATTGCCAATGTCGAAAAGCACTCCTGCATAATCTTTTTTTTTTTTTTTGGAAACCATGATACACGATACTGTCACGGAAACGGGTGTGTGGAGGCAGGCAGGACGACGAGGACGACAAGGATTCCAATAATGACATTTATTGTAGACACAACAAGGCAGGTTCAGGTAGGTGAGACACACACTCGGGGTAACATTAACAATAACCGACACCAATGCTCAGACAGACAGGAACTAATATGGGGTGAATAATTAGAGGCAGACAGGTGAGCACAATGACGGTGATTAACTAATGATTAGACGGGCTAAACCAACACAAAGGGAAGAAACCACAACAAACAGTCCACAGCGGCGTTACAGTACTCCCCCCCTCCCCAACAAACAGTCCACAGGGGCGTTACAGATACACTGTTTTTCAGGATTCTTTGATTGATAGAAAGTAAAAAGCAAACAAACAGCATTTATTATTATTATTATTGTTGTAATATTATAAAGGTCTTTTCTGTCACTTTTGTTAAATATAATCCTTGTTTAATAAAAGTATTCATTTTTCAATAAATAAATAAATAAATAAATAAAGTAAAATAAAATTTAAAATAATAATAACCTACTGCCCCCCAAACCTTTGAATTGTATATCTTATAGCATGAATGAATGCAATTGTTTTGTTTTTTAAATCTTCTCTTCAAATCACCATGCAGTCCAGATTGAACTCGTCCATGGTCATGTTTGACAGCTCTGCTAGACTTTTATGTTTAAAGAATAAATAATATAATATTATTTAATATATTCACATCAAGTCTATAAGTACTTTTTCCAGGTAGTTTCAATCTTGAAAAAAAATAACAATGAATAATAATGATTTCTCTAAATGGAGCCCTGTGATTGCTTTTCTTTCTGTTATTCAGTAAATGTATGACCAGGAGGCCTGATGTCTCAAGAAAAATCGTAGCATGCCAAAGAATGGTTTCATTTAATCAAAGACATTAGAGTCTGCATGAACTTAATTACACTGTTCCGAGTATGTGGACAGGGTGGCAATAATTCTCATGAGTTTCTGAAAATTGCCCATAATTCATTTCATCTTAGGATATGCACTCAACTCTCCTCTCCCACAAGCTAAACAAAGGTCCATTTTTTTTATACATTCCCCCTATAATTCAGATGGTAAAAGGGCCACTGAAATGATCCTTTTCTACCTGAGATCTTTGGAATTGGCATAAATCTGCCTCATCAATTAAAAGTGATTGTTCTAATCATCTTAGTTTGCCTGTAGGAACCCAGGACAGTGAAACAGTGAAAACAAGCTCAAATTGTTGGCGTGGAAAAAATCATTATAATTTGCTCATTTAACAAAATAAATGAAGGGAATCTGATCCAATGGAACTTGATTAACTTTCATTTGATAAAGAATATATTATCAACAATTCATGCTGCAAACTATAACGAATGAATTCGAAATTTGATCAACAATCTCATATTATCAAAACCAGGATCTCTAAGAAGTCTAAGAGGCTCATGGGAAAAATTAAATTTAATGCATATCTACTAGTCAGTGAGGTGTCTTTTGCAAAGAACTATCTCTAAAGAGGCAAATATTTCAGATTTTTTGGCAATTACTCTCAAAGTGTTGCCACAAATGACCATAAGTCATGCGATGTTGAAATGCGATGTTGTCAGGTATGACAGATTATATGAGATAAAAAGTGATCACGTTCAAAAGCATATTTAACTCCTACGAAAGCCTCTCGCAGGCAACAAATCAAATCAAATCGGACAATCCGAAGCATTTGCAATCTTTCCCGCCTATGTCTGAGACTGCAGTTAGTTAAATGAGAATATTGCCGTAATGGATCAGCCGGTATCCAGGTCTGGTCCTTGCAAATCCACTGTCATCACTGATTTCTCTTTGAATGGATAGGTCTTCATCTCTCCCCTGTCTTAGCTTAGTTTCCTCAGACGAGATGATGAGAAACCTTTGTGTGTGTGTGTGTTAAAGCAGAAGGGGAGAAGCTTTGAACTGGCCAGAGAAATACAATTGAGATAAGTTACTGGAGACAGGTAATGAGAACCAATAGACTCCCAGGAAAGAATCGATAGTGGACACTGATACACTGGAGAGGAAGGACACATCGCAGAATTATTCTTCGTTCGAGTTAACGCTGCAGATATAACGGAGACGTGCACCAAGCAGACAGATACCAAATAGTTTTCGATAACTTGATATTTGCAAACTAAAACATCCATCGATGAGATCAAACTGCCTCAAGGTACCAATAACTGAAACCCTGATAACAATGAAGGACTGCTCGGTCTGAGTCTTAATGTTGAGGGCAGAAATATGATGAAGGCTGTGACATTTGGAAGTATTGATAGTAAATATAATATATTGATATTGTGGGGGGAATCTCATTAAGAAATATACAGGTAATTTTTCATCCCAAAATTAAAAAGACAAATTAAATTTTTTTGGTATTCTGAAATTATTTTCATAAAATAAAGCACACTTTTAACTCAAAATCACACTAATGTGAAACAATCTCATTACTGTAATACAGTAATAGTAAAATGATCCTGTCTGGAAATAATTTCTTAGATTTAATTCTGTACTACAAATACTACTATGATGGACAAATATTTGAATTAAGCACCTTTAAAACATATTAATAACACAGACATATATTAAAAACAATATAAATATCTAAAAACAACAACAACAACAACAAACAATGTGATGGAGAAAGAGAATGTAAAACTGGAAGAAAAATCCATTACAGCAAGCAGTGTTTACTATTATTTATACACAAATATTGTTTTTATTAATATTTTGAATTAGCTTTTATTTTTATACTGTAACATTTTGCTTTCAGTTTTTTTTTTGTGCACTTTTGTCATTTTTATTCGTTTTTGTTTATTTTAATTATTACTATTTAAGGTTCATTTATTATTTTTTGTTTCAGTTTTAATTTTTAGTTATTTAATTTCCAGTTAGCAATTTTAGTGATTATACTTCAACTAAATTAAATTAACTTAAGGTGTTTCACAATGTTTTTAATTTATTATTTTTATTATTATTCTTTTTTGAATTTCAGCTTTATATTTCAATTAACAAAAATGTTTTAATAGTTTTAGTTAACGATAACCCTGACAGCACTTTTGCTATAGCATTCCCTAAATTACAATACACTTTGCATAAAAGCATCAGTTACATATGTGACCCTGGACCACAAAACCAGTCTTAAGTCGCTGGGGTATATTTGTAGCAATAGCCAAAAATACATTGTGGGTCAAAATTATAGATTTTTCTTTTATGCCAAAAATCATTAGGATATTAATTAAAGATCATGTTCCATGAAGATATTTTGTAAATTTCCTACTATAAATATATTAAAACTTAATTTTTGATTAGTAATATGCATTGCTAAGAACTTAATTTGGACAACTTTAAAGGCGATTTTCTCAATATTTCGATTTTTTTGCTCCCTCAGATTCCAGATTTTCAAATAGTTGTATCTCGGCCAAATATTGTCCTATTCTAACAAACCAGGATTCTGACAAATCCTAAGACACAATATCCATACAACACTGATTTCCTTTGCACCTGAGCTGGCAAGACAAGTAGAACTACTTTGTACTCTCCGCTTCAATGAGCTGACATATGTTTGAGTTGTTTTTCTATTCAAAAGGAAAAGTCAGGAGTGTAGTTTACTTCCCAGCACTAACTTTGAGCCAGACTTTCTGAAACTACACAGGAGATGATGCCTCCTGCTGCTCGCCTTTCAAACCACTGCTGACAGCACAATGTAGAAGTTGGGAGAGATCAATGTGGGTACCTTCGGAAACCTATACTGTTGGACATCTGTTTGTCCTTCATCTCTGGCCAAACGCTGGCCATTCATCAGCAACACACAGGCAAGAGGAATGGGGTGTCATGTTGAGACCTTGTACTGTCTCACTGTTGACAACAGACTGTATTCAAACAGAGCGACAGCTACCGAAGTCATGCAATGCTTCTGCTAACACACTGCGAAATAAAAAAATATGTTTTCTTAACCAGTATTTTCCAGTAAAAAAATAAATAAATTACCATTTCTAAACATCCTACAGCATGAATTTACTTGAGTCAAGATAGAGTTACAGTTACAAACAAACTGCAAAATTGTATTTAAAAAAATGTTTTCTTAATTAGAAATTTCCATTCATTTTCAAGTTTCTTTTTTCAGAGAATATATATTAAATCAAATTTGTCTCACCCCATTAGTGATTTTGTTCTAGCTTAGGCAAAAACCTCACTAACGTGTGTTTTTAGTGAAATCCCAGAATATAAGCTTTAAAAAAAAAAAAAAAATCATTCGTTTTTCAAGGATATTCACTTAACATGTTAATATGTTGTGATTTTGTAAACATAGTTTCATAGTCCTTCCAGGTGGCAAAATGTGATGTACTACTGGCTTAGGTGACAGTCAAACAGACTAGCCGTCTTCACATCAGCGAATGAAGAATGTGCGTGTGCATTCAAAAAGTGACTCACAGCTAAATAAATAAACACAATGTAATGTCTGCCAAAAGAAACTGAATGTTAATAGTCTAATGTGTGCATGTGTTATAGACAGATGACAGTAGTTTATGCCTGTCTGCTCTAATACCTAGCAGCATATCCTCCATCTTAAGAAATGCGATGTTCCCCTGAAAATTGTCGCAGCTCCTCCGCAGCATGTCATCTGCACGTCAGCTCTCCCAATCACGGCTTGTTTACATTGTGTTGTGCTAATTTCGTTGTGTTGCGGCTTTTTTCGGTTGTGTTGCGGCTTGTTTTTCATTGTGTTGCAGCTTGTTTCTGATGTGTTGTGCTAATTTCATTGTGTTGTGGCTTGTTTCCATTGTGTTGTGCTAATTTGTGTTGTGGCTTGTTCCTGTAGCATTGCATCCGCACGTCAGCTCTCCCAATCAGCTGTCATGCTGTGAATTGGAGGTTTTAAGTTACAGATCACTTCTGAATCCTAGCACATGCGTGACGTGAATCCCTATGCCCCTACGCTGCCTCTGCCAAGGAGCGTCAAACAAGCACACAAACATCCGCTCGCTGAATGCTGACGAGCCGTTCCCCGCCTCCACCTTCTGAGAGAACGAGGGGAAGACGGCAAATTTGAGAGATAGAAAACCCTTTAGGAAATTATTTTATTCTACTGACGCTAGGAACAATCATTGTAGAAAGCCGAGCTGAGTACTTGTCAGCAGATCCCAATCAATCACAAAAAGTGTATATTACGTTTGAAATATGGCTATTGTTCTTACAAAAACTCATGGATTCGCTACGGGGGCCTTTATTCATCCCCCGGAGCCGTCTGCGGCACGTTTTATTATGAATGCGCAAGCTTTATTTGACAACTTGTGGACTGTTCAACTGCAACACCCGCTGAGTGCCATTAAACAGCTTGAAAGATCAAAGACAATTTTTAATATAACTCCGACTGGATTCGTCTGAAAGAAGAAAGTCATA
>NW_015557093.1:1158627-1159113 GCF_001515605.1 Sinocyclocheilus anshuiensis | reverse complement strand
TTCTTCCCATTGTGTTGTGCTAATTTCGTTGTGTTGCGGCTTGTTTCCGTTGTGTTGTGCTAATTTGTTTTGTGGCTTGTTTCTGTTGCATTGCAGCTTGTTTCCATTGTGTTGTGCTAATTTCATTCTGTTGTGGTTTGTTTCCATTGTGTTATGGCTTGTTTCTGTTGTGTTGTGCTAATTTCATTGTGTTGTGGCTTGTTTCCGTTGTGTGGTGCTAATTTCGTTGTGTTGTGGCTTGTTTCCATTGTGTTACGGCTTGTTTACATTGTGTTGTGCTAATTTCGTTGTGTTGCGGCTTTTTTCGGTTGTGTTGCGGCTTGTTTTTCATTGTGTTGCAGCTTGTTTCTGATGTGTTGTGCTAATTTCATTGTGTTGTGGCTTGTTTCCATTGTGTTGTGCTAATTTGTGTTGTGGCTTGTTCCTGTAGCATTGCAGCATGTTTCCATTGTGTTGTGCTAATTTCGTTGTGTTGCGGCTTTTTTT
>NW_015557093.1:1142810-1158399 GCF_001515605.1 Sinocyclocheilus anshuiensis | reverse complement strand
CGGCTTGTTTCCGTTGTGTTGTGCTAATTTGTGTTGTGGTTTTTTTCTGTTGCGTTGCAGCTCTTTTCCGTTGTGTTGTGCTAATTTCGTTGTGTTGTGGCTTGTTACCGTTGTGTTGTGCTAATTTGTGTTGTGGCTTGTTTCTGTTGCGTTGCAGCTTGTTTCCATTGTGCTGTGCTAATTTAGTTGTGTTGCGGCTTGTTTCTGATGTGCTAATTTCGCTGTGTTGCAGCTTGTTTCTGTTGTGTTGTGCTAATTTAATTGTGTTGCTCCTTGTTTCCGTTGTGTTGTGCTAATTTCGTTGTGTTGCAGCTTGTTTCCATTGTGTTGTGACTTGTTTTCATTGTGTTTCGGCTTGTTTCCATTGTGTTGTGCTAGTTTCGTTGTGTTGCAGCTTGTTTCCGTTGTGTTGTGCTAATTTGTATTGTGGCTTGTTTCTGTTGCATTGCAGCTTGATTCCTATGTTTTTTGCTATTTTCGTTGTGTTGCGGCTTATTTCCATTGTGTTGTGCTAATTTCATTGTGTTGCGGCTTGTTTCTTTTGTGTTGTGGAAATTTTGTTGTGTTGTGCACTACTGGGTCACCATAGTGCTTTACACCAACAATTCTCAAGTTGAGAACTGCACTGCATATTGCTTGTCCTCACATGCGCTAACAGGTAGACAAAAATCTGATATATTTTCTACTACAACCTAAATTATAGAGTAAATTAGATTTGATAATAATTGCAGTGATATAAAGAGATGTAAAACAAAACTGGTGGCAACCAAGTTAGAAAGCTAGTAACAGTTGTTTGAAATATAATTACAACGGTAACAATGTCAAACGATCAAATTAATGCCACTATTACAATTAAATTAACAGCCAAAATATATTGCGCACATAAAATAAACAGGAAAAAATCTATTAAAGGAGTTCAAATGAAACATAAAATGATAAATATGTGCTATGGGATCATTTTTGTTGTGTAATAGCCCACACAATAATGCAAGACAACTTAATTTCAAACTTTTAAATTATTTATTTATTTTTCAAATATATTATCTAAAAGTTATCTAAGCGTTATTTATATTCCTCTATTCAAATATTATCTTTAATTTTGTGGAGCCACTCGACTTTCTCACAGTTTCTCAAATTAAAGGTGTCATATGATGCAATTTCAATTTTTCCTTGAGGACTGTTTCCTGAACCAGTAGCCTACAATGCTTCTGTGGCACAAAGGCTGTTTCTATAAAGTGGGCAATTCCAACTTTGCAAGGACAGTCTGGCGCTTCTGACTCACAGCCTGTAAGTACGTATTTTATATTTATATTTATTTATTTATATTTTATATTAAACACATTGCATTACACCAAATACACAAAATAACGTTCTTTTTAGCAACATCATATGACCCCTTTAAAGGTAAAGTTTTCAGTCATTGCACATGATAAGCTGCCTGAAATGTCGATAAAGGACATCTGGCTTTCAATCCGTTATCATTTATCATGGGTCACAAACTCTTCATTAGGTGACCTTATGTATTATGGCATTATGTAAGGCCAAAATTGTTCATTAGGCTATTCATACAAAAATATCTGACTCTATATTGCCTCTGTATAGAGTATGACATCATCATTATGTATAATGTCTAGCCTAATACTTATATATTAGTTTGCCAAGTTTACAGAATTAACTTTGACCATAATGTTGCTTGGAAACCATGAACAGCCTACGGTTAAGCTAAATGATTACTATTAATAAATAGAACAGAACATTAGTCTTATATAATACTGCTGTTACTGCAATTTTTTAAAAGCTTTCAGTGTGCATAACAACATCTGGTAACTATAGAGTAAAATCACTGTAAGGCATTTATTATTAAATTATATTATTAATAGATTACAAAACTGAAATCTTTTTTTTTGCAGTTTAATTATTAATATTGCTGCCTCTTCTCCAAAAACCAAGAAATATCCAAACTAAACCGGCCCTTTATGATAGACAGTACACTAATGCAACAGTCCAATCCCTGAGCACAAAGCAAGCCCTCTTCATGATATGGGCAGAAGACATTTTGAAAATTGCTTTGAAGGAAGTCCTTGTATTTTGTGCTATACTACAGAAGAAGAAAGAGCATCACATCTAGAAAGCATCCTTTATAGGCACTCCTGTTTTCTAGTGTCATTTTATAAATGCTGCGGGTCAGCCGGCTTTAGTCGCCCTCGGAGAGTGTTGAGAGGGTCTACCTGTGGCAGGGTCCACGTCACGCTCGATCAAGTGCTGATCCTGGTGAACCCATTCGCCGTTGCACTTGAAGTAGATCTGAGTGGCAGGGGTCGAGCGGCAGGTGAGAGTCACTGGCTTGTTCTTAACGATATAAACATCATCAGGCTCCACCAGGAAGTGTGGCAGCAGGTCGGAGAAAGCCGCAGGAAGTGGATGTGTTACAGTGGCCGCGTGCTCTCCACCTGTGCAAGCAAGTGAGATAAAAATTTAGGGACAGGTTGTGGTTGTTCAGATGCCTGAAACCTTTTAGTAGTGCAAAGAGATAATGAGTGTATCTGATTTAATTTCAAACTGTGAGTGGACAGATTGCTTTTGACATGCACCTGAGTGCAATACTAATTTTGTGCATCCGTATTTGGTAGAATACAGATATTCTGCCAACCACAGCTGACACAACGTCTCTGCTAAGCAAGTCTGGGAGATCATACTAATGGCGTGGTGTTAAAAGTGCGTGCTTTTGCCTGAGTGATGTGGGATTGTACTGATGGGGGTGTACTGACTTGACTAGGTTTAAATAAATATTGTAAGCAACTTATGTCACAATGAGAAACTGATCTAAAATGTTCAATAACTGCACATTAAATTACGAGAAATAAATACTTAAAACGTTTCAACAATTAAAAGTGTTGATACCAAATTCACTGGGATAAATACACATAAATGCAAGCCTCATTCAGTCTACTTGCACAGTGATTTGTGTGAGCTATCATTCTTTCATTTTTTTTCATCTTTTCATTTCTTATTTGTGAACTTCATCCTTACACCTGCCAGAACACTCTTGAATGTAAAGTTTTCAAGTGTTTAAAAATATAACAAATAGTTTTAATACACTTCAAATTTAAGTCGACATGAAAACATGCATTTTTTATTTGAGATGGTAATGAGTAAAAGTAATTACAGGAATTTGAAAATAAACCTTTTATTTACCATTCCAACTAAAAACTTATAGTAGTTTACAGATATTATTGAAGCTTTAACAGTAATTTTTGTTAAAATCACAAAGTAGACAGTTTTTCATAAATGAGACTCTAATCCAGTACACTGTTTCTGTTTGCTTCGCTTTGACTCCAACATTCTGAAGAAAATAATATCAATAACATTTTTAGCATGTAAAAAAAAATATTACATTTAATCATATTTTAACCTGGAGTCTCTGAGAACTCTTATTCCAAACATACATAACCAAACATAACTTTTATTTTATTATTATTATTTTTTTTTAAATGAAGGACATGATGGAATAGTTTGTAATCAAATCAAACGATCAACCTGTCTTTTGATTTAGATTTTAAAAAAGACCTTGTAATATCTTGATTTAAATATGTATTTAGATTTAAAAATGATTAGTTAATTTCTGTCAATTTCAAGACAAAATGCAGTTGTTATGGGCTTAGAACAGATTTAAGAGCCCCTGAATAGGGTCTTATTATATTATATTACAATCAAATTAATAGCCAAAACCTATTGAGCAAATAAAATAAACAGAAAAATTTTAATTTTAATTAAAAAGATTAAAACTTAAAATTAAATACACACACACACACACACACACACACACGTGTGAGTTTGTAACAAGAAAATTGCTTCTGTTTGCTTCAATTTGACTAGCAAAAAAATAAAATAAATAAATAAATCACATTTTAGTATGTAAAAAAATCATTATGTTTAATATTATTTTTACGCCTGGAGTTCCTGGGATCCCAAATAGTCATAACTTTTTTATGAAGGACAAATGATTAAATACATTAGTTTATAATTCTCACAAGATAAAAAAGAAAAAAAAAACATTTGAGATATTAAAAAGGCATTGTAGTCTCTCAGATTTAAATATATATTTATTTAAATAATTAGAATTAAATATCAGTCAATTTCAAGACAAAATACAGTTGTTAAAAAAATAGGTTCAAGAGCCCCTGAATAAGGTCTTATTCCATCCTGAAAGAGACATATGCTACTATCTTCCACCCCCCACAGAAAAACAATGTGTGTGTGTGTGTAAGAAAGAGTGAGTCCCCTTGTTAACAGGCCGAGTAAAAAGCTTCTGAGTGGTATGGCCTTGTCAGGTTTGCCTACAGCAGTGCCGCATCCCATCTCTACTCTCTCTGCTGTTAATCACAGCCTTTTAAGATCAGAGCTGATGGACTGCAGGCCATAAATCCCTCTTGCTGAATGACCACGGCACTTCAAAACACGCTCGGCAGGCCCTGTATCCAGGGCTTTAACTCAACTCTTTATTACGCCCAGGCCGAACATGGTGACGTGACTGCCAGCCATTCAATGACTGACAAACGCCGTTGCAAATAGGCTGCATTAAACGTGAGGCGAACTGGCTCTTTATTTCGACGACCCCCGGTAGCGCAGCGAGATCAGGTGGGGTGCGCGGCGCTGTTTACGGATCAAAGATCTGAGTGACTTTGTGGGCGGAAATGTTTCTCCCCCGCGTAGATTTATGGAAGGAGCGCCGAGGCGGCTGGATTCATAAATGTTTGGAGAGATTCAATGAGAAATCATCATTAATCAGAGCTTGGCCCTGCGACTTGCGGGAGAACGATTCTTTAGTGCGGCGCGGAAATGGAGCGCACCCTATCAGTAATTTTGTTGCTTCATTTGTTAGCTGCAATGTTTTTCTGGTCTTTGTAATTAAGAATGAATTGCTAATTTATCCTTTTCCTCCCACAATCCAGAGCAATCAAGCAGCCTCGGCTAGCTGTTTATTCCCTCTCCATGCTGGAGGTCCCACACCATTGTGCATCATACACAAACACACACACACTACATGTCTGATAGCCTTCAGGACTGAACTCAATTTTTAAAGTGATCAATTTTGCCAATTAGTTATTCCCTCAGCATGTTTCTCATTACAGAGTTTTGCTCTGTTTTTAGACACTTGTTGAGTGCCAATATAACGTCAAAGCCATGAAGCATAACTTGCTCGCATATAATGTAGACTAAAATTCCAACAACTTCAATCTTGATTTCATCAGAATTGAACAATGGGATGCTTGTGCAGGTGCAAAACACTAAACAGGTTTGGAAAAAAGCCAGTTCAGGGTGCGAATGACATTAAATTATATTAGATTGGAAGTTAAGAGTGTGTATTTTCATCTGCAAAAATTATAGATAGAAACTTCCTCAAAGTCAGCGCATTATTTACACACTGAGCCAAATTTGCTGTAAGTGATGTCAGGCATTCAACCATTTTTGCCGACTTCATTTTATTATTAATTATGTATTCTTATGTACTATTTATGAATATTTGTATTTTCAGTTAGCTTTTATTTTTATATTTTAGTAATGTGCTATTGTCATGACATTTAAAAAAATCTGTTTTGTTTTTATTTCAGTTTTAGTTTTAAGAATTTAAGCACTTCAGCTTTTTATTTCAGTTAGTTACGCAACATTTCTAATTAAAATTTTTGTTCATTTATAAGTTTTTCATCTCATCAAATTTCTTTTTTTGTTGTATTTCAGCTTTAAAATAAAATGAGCAGCATAACTGTTTCCAAAGAATGATTTCTGAAGGATCATGTGACACTGAAGACTGGTGTAATGGCTGATGAAAATTCAGCTTTGCATCACAGGAATAAGTTATATTTTAAAGTACATTAATATAGAAAACCGTTATATTAAATTGCAATAATGTTTCACAATATTACAGTTTTTTCTGTATTTTTGATCAAAGAAATGCAGCCTTGATCAGCATAAGAAACTTCTTTAAAAAATATAAAAAATACTATATAATAAAATACTATACTAATTACTGATCCCAAACCTTTGAACAGTGTGTATGTGTGTGTGTGTGTGCATATATACACACAATATATATATAAATGAAATCAAGCTGCTTGACATGTCGACACAAACATCTGTATACACAAACATACACACAAAAATAACATCTTCAAACAACTATACACCTCCTAATAGAATGGAGGTCACAATCACATAATTAAGCAAACTTTTCTGGACTGTGATATTAATTCACAAAGTAATAGAAGACTGGCTGTTAAAGACATTTTCTATCACAACGGGCCTGTGGAACAGAACGCAAAAAGCACATCTCTGCTAATGAAACCACAAGGCTAGCGCTGACCTTTCCAGCACCTTCCTCATCTCCTCCTGCAGAAAACCACAACCACGCAGGTAACATTAGCCAAAGTAATAAACATCAAGCCTCCATGCCAAGACATTACCCAGCCTCGCCAGGCCTGGTGCAACATGTCATAATAATGCTGCTCTGCTCATTTCCTTTTGTCATTTTGCGTGGTGTGCTGAGTTGCTAATTCATCAGGGCGAAATACAGTGAGAAGCAAAGCTACGGCTATTGAACCTCCATTAATGTATCGTGTACGTGTTAAACTCTTAATAAAAACTAAATGTTCTGTGTCCAATGAAGGACATACATCACTTTCCAGTTTCACCCCCCCTCTCTGCTACATTACATTCTGTGCTACGACAGACAAGTAATTTATCTTACGGGGACATTCATTTATTAAAAACATGCTCAAATGTATCGGGAATTCAAGCCGTTCTGTTGCAAGCAGAGGATGATGCAATCAAGGCAATTACTGCAGGTCAAAATGGCTTTCTTTGTTCTGATGTAAGACCGAGCGCCCACGGGATGTGGTCCATCTAATGAGCCTTAATTTGGCACAGTGATGATGGCCATTAGCTCCTCATTGTGACCTTTTCTATAACATGAGAGCTCGGTAAACCAGCAGGCAGACCTGGCCCAATCTGTCCAGGTGGGATCTATGTAAGGCTGAGGTGAGATACCACAATCATAAATGAGCTTTCAAACTGTTCGTGACCGTCTACATCTGTTTTCCTGACCAGTCTCAAAGGTTACAGGCTATGTTGGACGTAATAGAGATAAATTCATTTTTGTTCGGTATTTCGAAGTATTGCAATATGTTATTCTCACTATACTGAATTGATATTCTCACTGCAATAGTCCATCTTTTTCCTCATAATTTATTTATTTATTTAGACACTGACTGCTAACCAAGGCGCACTATTCCCATGGTGCAATTTTTAGGCTATATTTTTGGCCTTGCTGCCTTTATTATCAAGTCAAGTCTGCTTTATTGTCAAGTACAAAAACACTGCGACTCACAAGACAAAAAACACGAAAACACCTTTCTGTCGGGAGAGAGAGAAGCCACAGCGTGTGAACGCGCCGCCATCCTTGGTAATAATTATGAGAGGACAGTTCAGAGAAAGACAGGAAACAACTGGACAGGACAGAGAGGAATGGGATCGAGAAATGACCATGAGCCGGAACTCAAACTCGGGTCGCCCGAAGCGCTATTGCGCCATGTGTCAGAATCATATTATTTTTACTGGAATGTGCCAATGCTCAACTCTATTTTGAAGGCTCTGCAATGAAGTAAAGCAGGAAATTCAGCACTAGTTCCACATTCAGAAATGTGTGAGTAAAATATTGCAATACATATATATATATATATATATATATATATTAGCCTATATCGGACTATTAAGTCAATTAATATGTATCATACATATGCAATTTCTTTAAAGTTTATCTTTAATAAACCTCTTTAAAAAATCATGTTTAATATATCAAATATGATACATCAGACTTTTAATGGACATTTATTTGGACATTTCTCAATCATCATTAGCTACGTTTCCATCCAAAGTTGCGAATTAAACTTGCGTGGGAAATTAGAATATAGCATAAAAATTTGCGAACAAAGCACCATTTCTATCCCATGTGTTCAAGAGAATAAAATCGTGAAATTGGCGTAAATTATTAATAATAAAAATGAAAGTAGTTTCAACTGGGGAAACTTATGACTCTTTTATTTTCTACATAATAAATGACCTGCACCTCAGAGCGCAGACGAAACACAATAAACTGTGTCATGTTATTTTGCGTTTGGAGGCGGATGATGTTTGGGAATGCAATCGTATGAGACAATTCTGGGAGGTAGCTATACCAAATCGTTTTGATGACAGAATTGGGCTCAGACATTTCAGAATGATTAAAACAACATTTGAGATGGTGTGCAATGAGATTTGTGTGCGATGATTTGTTGAGGCAAAGTCACATGAGAGTTTTTGTTGCGCATCGAGGAATTCATATGGTAAATGTGTTTCCAGTATGTTTTATGTGCATGTTTTCTTATTAGATAACAACAAATGACCCACAACAATTGATCTCAAATTTAGTGTGCATATTGACGTTTCCATCCAGTGTTAAACAGCTACTCTATTGCATTGCACTGCATTTTTTAGTCTCCCACAATAAAAACTACAGAATTTTGATAATATCATCTTAGGAGATACAAATGACAACTGATATTTATATGCATTTTGTGCAAGTAGTATGCTATGTTATGCTATCTCACTGATTTACAATACAAGCTATCAGAATGTCATCTTACTTGTTGGCTATATACTGTAAACATCATCGACTACACTAAATCGCATATTTTTGTTAGGTTTAAGCCTCTGAATATAACTGAGGTGTTTTTCCTCCCCGAGTAGCCCATAAAAGCCATATGCACCAAATACACACACACACACAAACAAAGACAAACAAGTAGATAGAATAGAAAAAATAGAAAGCAGTGTTTGTTTTTTGTTGTTTTTTTAAATAAAGAATAAAAAATGTAAAAAGATAAATATAGATGAAGTAGAATTAAAATAGAATAGAAAGTGTTAGAGTTAGAGGGTCAAATAAAGGTATAATCAAAAAAATCTTTTAAAATATTTTTTCTATAGGTTTAATAAACTTCCATTTCATTTTTTTATTTTATTTTTTCAAAAGTCACTCCACAAGACTAATAATTGGTCAAAAAACAATATAGACTTTTGATTTAATTTTTAATCTTTGAGAGTATGTAAATTAATGACCACTCACTTTAAAAGATAATTGCAATACTTAAATTTTAACTTAAATGCTGCATTAAAATAAAATTAACAATTTTACAAGTGATGAGAACTATCACAACTGTACATTTTATTGCAATAAAAAGAGATATGAAACACAATTAGAATAAACAATTAGTATAAAAAAATGAGGCAGTAAAATTACAGGTCATGTCAGCTGCCCATGTGTGACTGAGAATGTTTTAAACAGCTGGCTCGGAGGAGGGCGCCTTTATATCCTAAACGGACAAACTGCGTGGGACGTTTGCACGTTCTGTTAACACACGTTCCAGCTCACTAAATTTCAATACCGTGATAATACCATATACCATGATAAAAGCATTAGCAATTAATCGCAACATGAAAATTTGATACCGGCATATCCCTACTCATGACAAAGTTAAATCCTTTATTCATGAGAGCATATTCTAGCCATGCAAAGACTCAAATTAAAGTCATTCCGTAAGGCTGATTGATGAGCTTCCCACGCTTATGTTGTTATAGAGTTTAATATATTCATCACTCTCTTTGCACTTATTTCATATGCATGCATGCACACACACATACAAAAAAAGAGAAACAACTGCCCATCCGTGCTTAACGGGCTCCTCATGGATCAATGCACACATGAAGTAAACACTACATAATGGTTAACATTTGAATTTGAAATTCGATATAACACACAACTAATATCTAATGGATACGATCTTGTGTGCAATCTGATAATGCAGATTCTCATCCCCGAACATTATATCAGTGATGATACTTCTGTCAGTGCCACAGAAATGTGTCAGCTCAATAAAATAAATACTAAAATTACATTCTCATGCAAGTCGCCGTCAGCGGTAGATGCAATTCCTAACGTTCCCAAACCGTGAATAATGAATCCAAGTGAACAAATTCATTTAAATATATTACATGAAAAGGCTTGTATGTATCTCTCCAAATACTGCCATGTTGAGTAAATCAACAGGGTTTTGCAACAGCTGAACACCGACCAGTCAAAACCACACCACAAAGCACCAAAGAGATCAATCAGAACCAGATGCCACCAAGAAAAGACGTCCAGCAACAGCCAATAAATGCCGCCCATCAGCCACTTCCTTTCTCTGATCCGATGCACGGCACAGCGCTGGCATTTGACTTCAGAGGAGAAATCTTCTGATAACCAGAACCAAACATGAAGACTCTATCAGCTAAATTGGAATGAATCGTCGTCAGACTGTAAATACGGGTCTGGTCGCATACAATGACAGAGAAAGGTCACGCAAGGTCTCTCTTCATCGGCCACTCTTACTTCGCCTGCCCTTTCCAAGCCAATTAAACTCCTTTATCAGTTCTTTGTCCCTTAAGCAACGCATCATAGAGCAATCACTCGGCATAATTTAAAATCACAATGATGAACGGCGGCTGTAATGCATTTTATGATGTCATCACCTCTTTACAATGTCTTCAGAAATTAATTTTATTAAAATTACTATACAGATTATTAAGCCATTTCATGTGCTAGTAACTTAACAACATAACCATGGCGACGGTGGCGGTTACAAAGTGTTGATACAGCCCTACGTTTTGAAGGAAATTAATTTTCTCAATTCCATTTATCATCTATAGATGAAATTACAGTGAGGTCACAAAACAGGCATCTGCGCTTCCGGATCCTTCAGGCAAGAAGTTTTCAGCAGCACTGCGTGCCTAATGATCTCTTAAGCACCATATAATGCAATAAAGTTCATTCATTTAATTAAAGCTGTTATGAAGTGATGCATATGTTTTATAGCGAAGCTATATACAGTACATAGGCTTTTTATAAGGTGCAGGTGCAACTAAATGAATGTATTTTAATTCATTTGTCCGATATAAAAGGTCATGACAATCTTAAAGCTGGACAAATAAAAAAAGAAATTAATTATTGTCCAAATGCACATTTAACCGCATAAGTAATACAATTTGTAAATAACTTGTAAAGTACTTTAATTAATAAATCATTACATTTAATCAATAAATCTGCAATAATCAATGTACTTCATTGTAAAATAAATATAATTCCAACTGAAAATCTTAAAAAGATTGAAAGTCTTATTGGTGGGTGAGAACTAGGCTGTTTTTTTGTAATGCTCCTAGTGATTGATAACAGATATTGGTACATAGAAAGCACAGTCTAGACAGGAAATGGTGTTGTCTGAGGCCCTGACTGATGCCTGTTTACCACCAGACAACAAATATTTGCTCTGCCTTGGGTCCAGGTTTAGTGAAAATCTTTCCAGCCACAGCCTTTCTTCTCTTCCCCCAAACAAAAAAACACACCTCAGTTCACACTGCAGGCTACACACACCTCAGCTATGAGCCACAATCAGAAAATATCCTATTTTTGCTCCATCATGCACAAGGTACAGTTTGTGTCAAGAGTGTCACCTCACTAAAACCGAAAATCTCAAGAGGAGCATTCCTGGGTCAAACTGTCATTAGTTTGAAACTTTAACCAGAAAGTTCTACCTGGATGCTTCAAATGATAAATCATAGATATATGAGCATAGCTTCTAAGCAAGCGATGTATAGTGAATTCTCATAGGCCCAGGCCAGTCTCTGAGAGTTTCAGGTCACTTTACAGAAATTTTACTTGGGCCAGGGTTGCATTTTGTCATTGAAGCTGCATTTTAGGTATATAATTTCCAAATATATTATGGCAAAATAAAAAACAATGAAGTATCTGTTGTACATCATTTTTGAAGGGATCTAAAACAACAACAGCAAATTAAAAATACATACACATTTTTCTTACACAAAACCAATAAAAACGTATTTTGTGGTTATGTCACAAAAAATTACTTTGTGATGGATTGATTACATTGTAAGCTTTCAGGAAGGATTCTGGGGTAACGTGAATAGAAAAGACAAACATTCACAAATGACCAGCTGGCTTCATGCAGGGCTGATTTAAAAAAGCCAAGATATGCAAATTAAGAGAGAACGAATGAAATATAGTAATGGGTTTGCTTTTTTTGTACTTACCAGGGGTCTGTCTTTCGCTTTCTCTCTCTAAAGCAGTGCAGAACCATAATGTTGAGGAACGGTTTTGATTTACCCATCAAAACCAATTCGCTCATTAAGCTCATTTGACTGTGTTAAAAGGTACAATCTGTAATTACCAAAACAGCACTGCGGTAATTGGTCTGCTCAACATACAAATCAGCTATTAACTGATATTTGTAAACAATGGAAGGGGTCAGTATAATACGGTATCACTTATATGTGTAAATGTAAATCGATTGGGGGCGTCTATTGTACTATTTTGAATGGAGTCCAATAAATAGGATGTCATACATAATAAGAAGACCTAAAAATTAAATAAAATTACTTTATGTTGCACCAAAAAAGGCAAAAATGTAAATGCATTCATTCATTTGCTATTATAGTATTTCAGTAAAAGCCTCTTTGCACAATATTTGCTTGATGAAATGTGTCACAAAAGCTTTTAAAGTCAGACTTAAAAAAAACAGGGATGTTGTTAAAAATCAACTTCAGCTTTTCTTACATCTTTGGAAGGATGTGCAGATTAAGGGTCCTCTTTCTGAACAATAACAATAAGTACTGCTGATGTGAAAATGTGGGTAGTCATATTTAAATGTAAGTTTAATTTGAAAAAAAAAGGTCAACAGTTACAGTGTGTTTTCATCGCTTGATGAATTCTTACAAAGATCAAGACAAAGTAGATTTCTCATTATATGACCCCTTTAAAAATTCCCTTGAAAACTACTCATATTCAACAGCGATTCATAGGAGACTATAAAAAGCCAACACATCTTTTAAGTTTCCAATCAAAAGGACCCTTCACACCTTCCAGCTGTCACTTTAAGTACACATTCGCACCACATTTACACTAACTCACCCTGTGAAAATCCAAAAATACCATCACACTCTTCTCATCAACTAATCTAATACCTCCAAAACCCCATGATTGGTCAACCTGCCCCCAACCCTCTACCCAAAGAAACCATGAATCTAAAATGACACATGTAAAACAGTCATGCCAGCAGTGATCTCGGCCTTAAATTTATATGGCAGTTCATTTGTTCACCAACTGTCGAAGTGAGCACCGCTGTTAAGGTGTGAAGTCTTTTAATGAGTATTTCTGTGCTGTGAAACAGATGTCTCCAAATTTCAGATCTGATTTGCTTTTTATCGTTTATCTCATTTATAGTCTCCCGTCTCAGCACGAAAGGCCTGCAAGAGGTTGCAAGGTGTCAAACAAATCCAGTTAAACAAACCTCCACAACCTTGCAACCTAACCGGCAAGTAACACGGCAGTACTTGTTTCAGTAACAAAGAAATACAGTGAGAGTTTGAGGTTAATGCTAAGTTTTCTTTCCCTTTCATTCTCCCTTTAACTCAGTCTCTCACACATACAAGCATGATAAAAGAAGAAAAATGCACAAGAAAAAGGGACATATATTAAAGAAAAGATTAGTGAGCAACTATAAAAAGACTAGACTATCTTCTCTCCTTGTACACGCAGACAGGAACCAATATGTTTTATCTAGTTTCTTGTCCAGATATGTCTAATCAATATCCAGGGTCTCTCGAATGTTCCTTGAAAGGAATAAGGGCTTATTTTCCATTGATTCAATGCCCCATATTAACCCGAAAAATGGCACAAACTTTACTTTTAAATATATATATACGGTAATGGACGTTTCAAACAAGGGCTTGTTGCGAAAATGGAAATAATTGTGATTGTTCGCTACCCACTCTGGTAATTGCCACTTGCACAATATGCACTTTGCAAGGAAAGTGCATGCCGTGAACGTAAATGTGGACGTAAATGATTCCTTTTCTTATGGTTGTCATTAGGAGCCCAACTTTCCTTTAGAATAGCTTTAAAAACGAGACAGGGAAACATTTGCCTAACAGAGAAGATCACAGGCTGCCCTCTAAAGGCACTAGAAATAAAAGACCAGACTTACAGCCTTGTGTTACTGAGGGACTTAAAAGCTGTTGAATTGAGTGCGATACACAGGGCTAATAAAGCATGACATTTAATTTAGCTTGGGTCTTTAGGTTCATACGAAACATCCCCTGAATGGAAATGTTTAATATAGGAAATGTGGCATCTTAAGCTAGTCAATTATCTGACCTACACACAACAACAACAAGTTTTTTTTTTCAATCCTATAAAATCACATATTATTATTTTTTTTTTATAATAATAATAATAAATATCCTTTACACACCCAGTAAGTGACACCACTTGGTCTCTATCAACAGAAATCCAAGAAGTCGAACCATGATTGGTGATCATTTTCTATATAAGGCATGTTCGGCTTCGACTGATCAGCGTCTGACTTGAAGTGTATGTTGTTTCGAAAATTTGTCAGTGTGACGTATGTTATTAAAATACTGTAAGAACAATTCGAGAGCAGTCAACTGCCTCATTCTGCACAGGTTTGATGAAAATACAGCTGCTTCACCATTCACCAGATTCACAGATGACGACGATTATGTGTTTTCTGTTTATTCTGACACCTTCAGTTCTGCAAATGCTCACAAAAGCAGTGTTTTTACAACAGTAAAAACTCATTTCATGTATTCTTAATAGAATTACGCTAAACTATATTCTCACATATACAGGCATAGTGCATAAATTATTAAATGAAAAGTATTTCTGTTGCTACATTAAAATGTCTAAAGCGTCTGTGTATTTGACAAATATTGCATCTAATCCACTTTATCTGTGACAAATACACAAACATAGCATTAGCGCCACTACAGAAGCAGGAAGCTTCAGAGTTCACGTCTCCATTTTCAATTCCTCCCCCAACTGCAAGCGCCAAATCTCGCCAATAGGTTACATTCAATCACAGAGTATTATCGGTTTTCAAGATGTTCAAGCTTATTATAAAAAAACGTACAAAACATTACAAAATTTTAATTGTAAATGAATGTTTATTGTTAGAAAACAATAAAACCAGTGGTTGTAGTGCTGTCGAACGATTAATCGCGATTAATCACATCCAAAATAAAAGTTTTTGTTTACATTATATAAGTGTGTGTACTGTGTATATTTATTATGTATAAATAAATACTAGGGCTGGGTTTTGACTCAACATCCATTATTTTGGATATATATCAGAACATGCCAAATTTTCTCAAGGAAAAAAAAATCTCAACTAATGCTATAAAATATACATGAGAGTCAGTTGGTACAACATTACTGTAATATTGAAGGTTAAAATTAATGAAGTTTTTACAATAATAAAGTTACGGTTACATAATATTTCTACTTCAATTAGTTTTTTTGAAATATAACGTAAACATTTAAATGGTGGCTGTCATAAAAACTTGATGGATTTATTCAAACATAAATAAAACATTAAAGAACAGTAAAAATTATAATGAATATGTTATATGGTGCATATAGTAAGCA
>NW_015557093.1:1127426-1142668 GCF_001515605.1 Sinocyclocheilus anshuiensis | reverse complement strand
TTTTTTTTTAATTGGTCTTATGAAGTATTCTAATTTGTTGAGATGTGAATTGGTGGGTTTTTGTTAAACGTGAGCCAAAATCATCACAATTAAAAGAACCAAAGACTTAAACTACTTCAGTCTGTGTGCATTGAACTGATTTAATACACAAGTTTCACAATTTGAGTTGAATTACTGAAATAAATTAACTTTTCCACGACATTCTAATTTATTGAGATGCACCTGTATATTATGTGAAAAAATTTTTTTTTTGGATGCGATTAATTCATGATTAATCGTTTGACAGCACTAAAGGGTTTTAAACTTTTTAGAAGTTTTAAGACTTGTAAACCTCATAAAACGAATAGAAAATCTTGTTTGACTGTAAACACATTTCATTGAGCAAAATAATACTAAAAAAAGGTTTCAAGCCCTATTGCACATTTCAAAATATCTAAAGCACACACAAATTCTGGAAACAAACAAAAAAAGAAATTAAATGAAATGAATGACAATCCTTGAACCTTTTGGAATGGATGTGAAAGGGATGAGCGTGGTAAAAAAAATAGAAGAGGCCTTGTGGAAAAATAGGAAAGTCATGAAACAATTTAGAGTAACAATTTAATCCCTTATCTAATTACCCAGCTTCCCCAGAGATAAAAATAAATTTAGCCGAACTCACACATGATATTTTTTCCAATGCGGTTCTCAAATTCCAGCAACAAAATGCCACAGAAATGACACATTCATCTGCAGAAATGTTCTAAAACCCCAAACATTAAACACAACTTTATATTTTTTGCAGTATATATATATATATATATATATATATATATATATATATATATATAAATGTGCCTGAGTTAACGTGAGAAAACTATCCCAATAATTAGCTAATTACGTCTGGAGAATGTGCTTTATATTATGCTTTCTTTGCGACTACACCAAATGAAAACCAGAGGGATCCTCTTGCGACTTGTCAACTTGTTCCCCTGAAATCCGCATCCTCCTCCACACGCAGGCCTGGCTGATCTTTGAGGAGTCTGACTTCAGCAGTTTAATTAGCGTGACAAAGAAGCAAGGCAAGTACACCAGAGATTCCTTTTAAAAAGGCACATAATATAATACTTAACAAGAACAAGACAAAGCAGCACCTGAGCACCTGCTCGGGCCTAATTATAGCCAAGCTATGCTAATGCAAAACAATAGAGTGCCACAGTACTCTTTTTCCTGTGCTTGCACAGTGAATTTAAAAGGTATTTGAACTTAAAAAAAAAAAATAGGCACTAAAATATTAACCAGTTCCACAATATTGAACCTGACAATGCACATGAAGTTATATGAGAGATGGAGACTAAAACATTCATAATGGTTCAATGTTCACATCTGGTCATTAGGAAAGCCACGAAAGGTGTTTGACTTCAATCTTAGATTCAGGATGAATACATTTTGCAGCATGCAGCCACATAATCATCCTGGAATATGGGAAGATCACTGGGGAAGAGTGTTTCGAACCCTAGGGTGCACGTGATGCTGTCAAATGACCTCGTATTATTGGCCGTTACAGGGCCATACAGTGCGATGATTGGACCTAATGACTCCCAACAGACGGCTGCCCATACCATTACAGACAACCTGCAATGCTTAATGGGAGGCAATGTTGTGTGTTTAAAGGGATAGTTCAACCAGAAATGAAAATGCTGTCATCATTTACTCAGCCTCATGTCATTCCAAACCAACATTTTGTGTGGAACACAAAAGAAGATGCTCTGAAGAACGTTTCTGCCCATAAAATGACAGTCATATTGCTTTGAAACCCCATTGATTTTTCAAAATACCTTTTAGTTGTGTTTCACAGAAGAAAGAAAATCATGCAGGTTTGGAACAGATTTTTGGAGGTGAACTATTCCCAGAAACTGGTAAAAGAGTTTAACATGCAGAAATTGGGAAATGGATTTACCATTTGAAACAACACGGTTTCAAGGGGTTTACACGACATGAAACATTGTCAGTTCATTAAACATAATTGGTGTAAGATGTACATGTAAAAGCACTCATTGGTCCCCTTTGCAGGTAAATAATAATATGAAGAAAAACGATTAAAGAGCAATTATTGCTATCAGAGTGTCTGCAATTAAGGCACCAACCACTCTGCTTGAGAAAACTCACATTTTTAAGTGTTAATTGTCAGACTCCTGTTATAACTGACACATTTTTAATTGGCAGCACACCTAATGGGACTAACTTTGGAGATGCATTTGAAATTATGTCTGCAATTAAGGCACCAACCACTCTGCTTGAGAAAACTCACATTTTTAAGTGTTAATTGTCAGACTCCTGTTATAACTGACACATTTTTAATTGGCAGCACATCTAATGGGACTAACTTTGGAGATGCATTTGAAATTCATCTATAATTGTAATTTAGCAAAGGGCAGTTAGTTGATTTAGTTACCAGAAGAATCAATATTCAATCTCATCTGTCCCAGACAGTCAAATATGCCTATTAGAGCTGTGATGTTTTCAGATGATGTGACATTAAAGCTCACACCCCTAAACATTTTAATCTGGAGACTGAGTTCTGGTGAAAGACAGACACCGAGAGAGAGACTAGATACTCACATGAAAGTGAAAGGAAAACGGGACTTAATGTGATAAGAGTAAAGCCCGTCGAGAAATGAAAGACAAAGCAAGAAATTTGATCCGAGTTTTCCTCTGAGTCAAACAGACAGGATCAGACTTGCACGCGTGTTTAGGATATCAGCCCTCAGCAGCTGAGGAAACTCAAGCTACCCTCAAATGCCGTTCTGATCAATTCTATTCATTTCCCCCTGCAAACTTCCAGATGGATTGCTCTGATTTCACAAGCGACAGACATATCGTGTCCTCTGACTCCGACCACGCATGAATACAAATGATGTAGAAAGCACATATTTTATGACTGGAGACCACCTCTGGAGCATCCTGTCCAAAGCCAGAGATCAAAGATAAGCCGGAGCGCGTAGTACCCCGTGAAGCTGCTTTGTTACGACGTGAATAATCACATAAAGGAAATCCGCACCCATAAAACGCTCTGCTGCATGCGAACATCATGTCTCTGATGGATGGGCTCTGGGTTTAATATGATCGTATTATCTAAGTATTTTCTTTGCCATTTATTACGCGCTCCCATTTTTTGTTCGCCGTTTGGCAGCACGTGTGACCTCTGGTGGTTCGGCGTGATTTATTTTTCATAATTATTAATATGAAGTTATTGAAGGACAAGAGTTCCTCTCGTATAATGAATTGCTAACTCCAGAGACGATACATTCTATAGATTATTGCTGACATTTCATTGGCGTATCTCTCTTGGAAACTCGGGCGAGCCAAAAAGTGACTTCACAAGTCGTCCTTTTCAAATGCTGTAGCTAAAGCTAATCAAGTGGCTCAGCAGCTCTCTCTCTCAAGCTGTGTTTATGCCTGGCAACCCCACGAACGGTAACTATGTCAAACATAATGTCTATTTTTATTCATAAGGACCTCATTTTAAAACAGGAAACGTTCATTATCAGACTCCATAAGAGACATTCAGGCAAGGAACAATCTATACCTGCTTAAAACGTGGAGAGACTTTCAAACTACCTCAGCACAATAGATTTTAACAGCAAATGCAGTTGCTATAGTGTGCTAGAAAATGGCATAATATATGTGCATGCTCGAGCTTGAATGTGTGTGGGTTTACTTAGCTATACTTTGGGGACAAAATTGTCCCAGAAGTGAGCTAAATCTGTCAAAACTTTCCAATGGGGACGTCCTCTAAATGTAAAAATGATTCATAAGTAGGTATGGGAATCGTAAGGCATTTAACGACTCTGCTTTAAAGTGATTCTTTAACGATTCATGTGTGACTCTTTTGGTACTTTTGATGAAACCAGATGTTCTTTAACATAATGTTAAACAACTTTTAACATATAGTCACAAGCCTCTGGTAAATCAGTTCGGTCTGACTGATTCAGAGATTAAGTGACTCAGTAAATCAATTTAAGCCAATAACTCAATTTGAGGCTGATTTGAGTCATTAAAAATTCATTGAAAAATAACTGGCTCGGTGACATACATCTGATTCAGATTTAATTAGTCATGTTTTTAGTTTGTGTATTAAAAATATTTATTTTATACTTAATTTATAGAGACAGAGTATATGTTTGTACATTTATTTAAAACAAATTATATATTTATACTAAACATACTACTATAATATATATGAAAAATAAAAATAAAAATAAATGCAAATGACATATTACACAATATCTTGATAACTTGATATATATATATATATATATATATATATATATACACATACACATACACATGCATACATTTTATAAAAATGTACATTTTCTATGTAAAAAATTACTTCTACAAAATTTCTAAAAGCATACAGAAAACATCTTTACCAAATGAAATGCAGAGGGTAGGAACATTTGCCATGGAAGGAAGAGTTAGGAAGGAAGAGAAGTTTACAATAAAGTGCATTACGAGCATCTGTTGATTGTGATCATGCATTCATTTAGATTAATTGGAAGTAACTGCACACTATGAATTATGGAAATCTAACAGAAGACAACAGAAGACATTACAGACAAGATTACATGGCAGAGATGTCCCCTAACACTACCTCAGATCAGAGGGAGAGAGAGGCACATTCCGAGAGTCAAGGTTGCATGGGAAAATATACAAATGAGAGAAGAGAGACAGAAATGAAGAAAAAGAAACCACACATATGTCATGACAAGCAGTGTGTGTGTGTGTGTGTGTGTTCTCATTTGCTTTCTGGGGATGATGATTCTTTGACAGGCATCAGGACAGTGTGGGACAATGTAGCCCGTTAATGAATCAGAGGGAGAGAGAGGCACATTCCGAGAGTCAAGGTTGCATGGGAAAATATACAAATGAGAGAAGAGAGACAGAAATGAAGAAAAAGAAACCACACATATGTCATGACAAGCAGTGTGTGTGTGTGTGTGTGTTCTCATTTGCTTTCTGGGGATGATGATTCTTTGACAGGCATCAGGAAAGTGTGGGACAATGTAGCCCGTTAATGACACCTTACTGCAAATTGGAGAGAGAGGACAAGCTCTGGCCGATAACAAGGGAACAGGTCTCTGAATGTCTCTGGAATTTTCTTTATCTCCCAATATTATATCTCTCTCTCTCAGTCTGTCTCATGCTTTCTTCCTCTCTCTCCATCCCTCTCTTATGCATCCACTCCCTCTGGGACAAGCTTATCTTTCTGCTCAGCACAGAAAGAGATGTTTCATAGTGCTGAAAGACAGTTTATTTATTTTTTTCACTACAAACCTGTCATGTCAATAATGGGTAATTTATGGCAACTGTGCAGGCTAACTCAGCCAATAAGATGATTTTTTCACCAAAAATTAAATAATAATAATAACAGCTTCACCCTTTGGGGATATGGGCATCAAAGTGTGGCTGAAATGAGTGGTGGTTACACGTTAGATTGTGGAATTAAGCCCCCGCCTGAAGAGCAGAAAGTCTCCAGACGCAGTTATGTTAACTGTGGTGAGAGCTTCACTCTCAATGTTTCAGATAAAGAATCAATGAAAGTGAATTTATTAGTACATCCTAGAGCTTGATAATATGAGCAAAATCTTACACCAATGTATGAGTAGTCTTAAAATCATGATAAAGGTATATCTCACAGTATAACAGTTGTGTCTACAGATATATTGTGTTGTATTTACATATATTCCATAGCCATAAATATTTGTTACATACGTGTGTATATAACAAATATACATGTAATCTATTAAACATTTTTACATATTTATATATATATATACACATTACATTACATATTATATATATATATATATATATATATATATATACACACACACACACACTTTCCATTTGTAAAATGTTTTATGCACTGAATTAAAAATAATATATTATATACTATAATATAGGTTTATTATAAATATATAATAGGGGGTTTTATTATAAATATATTTACAAAAATATTCAATACACATAAATATGTTATTCATTGTATAATCAAAAAAATTATATTATAGCTCCTATTATGAATCTACAAACCGAGAAACAACAAATCACTAAATAAGTCCCATGCTTTGGCAAGTGGGGTTGACAAAGTGAGGTGTTCAAAAAAATGTTTCAACAACTTGCTATTTAAAATCTTCTCCAACTTTCTACCCTATGTTTTCCACATTTGATGCGAGTGTTGTGAAGTCTGCGCTGCCAGTGTGACTAAAACCGGACCTCCTGTGGCTGCGCAAGCGAACACCCAGTGTCACCGCCTGCAGCACAGACTTCATACCGCCATCCCGGTCAGTAGGGGGCCTCGCACGTACCACTTACATGCTGTCCTCTTTTCTTCCTCATCTGAATTTTGCACTACACCCCAGACGACTGGTGCTTAGCACAATTTGTTCCCTCGCATAATACTGTGCTTAAAATAACACATGGAAGACTACCCTCAATATGTAGCAGAATGCATCACAGAATGGTTTCTGTAACAAGAGAGCACAGACACAGATTGGGAATACAGAATCTTTCTGGCTTGTGACCAATTCAGCTATTGCTGAAAGGAATCGGCAGAAAGACAGGGAAAAAAATATTGACTCTCACTCTGTCTTTGTCAATGAATGGCACTCAAAGTCTGAAAGCCGAATGGTTAATGGATGTGTTTACTGTTAAACAGGTTAAACATTTGTCTAGACACAAAAGCAGTGATGCGGGGTCTAGGATGGGTAAATATATTATACCTATAAAAAAATAAAAAAAACTACTACTACTAATAACAATAATAATAGACAATATTAATATGAAATAATTATAGTAATCATTTTTTGTTATTCTCATTTATATATATATATATATATACTGTATATATATATATATATATATATATAGAGAGAGAGAGAGAGAGAGAGAGAGAATGTGAAAATTTCATTATAAATTTCATTACTGATAACTATATTATGTGGAAATAATATTAAACAATTCTATTAATTAATCATATTTATGTAATTTAATTATATAATTTTCAATTATATAACATTATGCACATTTTCGTATTTCCAATCAAATTTTCTGAAGCCTCTAACAAAAAACTTGGACAACCTACAGTCTTGTGGACCTTCACGCATGTGCAGAACCCATTGCAAGCCTGCAAATACACATCAAATGTAAACAGTGACTGTGTAAACATTTATCTTGACAAAAACTGATGGTCTGGGAAGCATAAAAACAACAACGGCAAAGGTAGTAATTCATTTTCAAAAGGTGAAAGAACAGTCCAAACAGGCCAGGCAAACAAAATAATTCTAATGCGCCACCGAAGAACTGGTCAACAGAGAGCCTTAACAACAACATAACATTAGGGTACTCCATTTAAATATTTGAAAAGCACTCTAAAACAAGAGAGAAGAACCTCTGATTGTGGGTTGCCAGGGTTTCAGGCCATTGAGAGTGCAAAAACGCAACTACCGCCTTGGCATAATCCCTAAACAGATTTGGTGGAGGGGAGCAGAGGACACGGGAAGAATACAAATAGTTTGCGTTCGCACACTGAACGAGGCTCGCCTACAGACTGAGGGAAAGCTTATTTTTAAAGCGTATTTGTCAAAAGTAAATACTCAGCCTCTCTCATCGTTCAACGTGTGTCTGCCATTTGTTAGCCTCTGAGCTAATGGCCGCCCAGTAAAAGCAAAAGCTGCGGTCGTTTTCCTTTCAAACATAGATGGCGAGATCCATCACTAAGTGAGTGAAGGTCTGAGCCCACAGAAAGAATAGTTGGTGCTGGTGCTGAAATGTGCCACGGTGACAAATCTGGGTCCTTGAGGAGCCCGTGAACATATGAAGCTCCTAATGCTAGCATTGACAGCTATTTACAGCACGCTAGCATGACAGCGACTCCCTGGGAGTTTACCACAGCTCTCTAATCTTCTCATAAATATATTTCGCAATCTCTCACAGCACATTTGAATGCCAAAATAAAGATTATCCTTCCAATAGACCTTCGTAAAACAGTCAGAGATATATTTGCATAAATAAACACTCATTTATACAGCGTGTGAAAAATAGGTGTCATACTATAAAGATGTTATTTACATTTTTTTGTCATTGTATTAAAGGCAAAAGAATGATTAAAGCATGAATCATTATCAAAATAGATTTATAGAGTAAACTGCCTTCCAACCACCAGCAATGCATGGCTTTATAAACATACTACATTCATAGAGCTGTAGACTAAATACTAATAAAACAATCAAATGACCAAACAACAAATAACTAATTAGATGTGTACGTTAATGGAGTAAGTTAATGGAGTAGGTTTGGATCTTTGTTTAAAACTTTGTTTTAAAGCCAAACAAAGAGATGGGAATCAATTGTTTAAGAGCATTAAATCACAAAAGGCTAGACGTCTCCTTACATGGATTTATTATGCATATAAATGTACACATGCCCAGAATGCTAATTCATTCGAATGCTGAAGTATATGCAAAACATCTCAGTACGTCAACCATAATATACCTCCTGTTGGGAGGTTTACGATTTTCCATGAACAACAGATTTAGACTATAGCTTCCAATTTCATATCTGTAATTAAATTCGCATCTGTCCTGGATGCCACAATTATCCTTTCTAGAGATAATCACAAAATTGCATAATTTGGATTTTCAGGGCAACATTAGAATGATTAATTGTGCATTTTTTGTTGCCTTTTTGCCAGTATAATTCAGACCGTTCTGCGCACGACCGAATAGCAAACTAACAGTGCACTGAATGCCCTTTAAGTGTTAATTTCCTCATTATTATTTGTTTTAATCAATTAATTAGGGCCACAATGCAGAAATTTGCACAGGCACGGTTTGTGAATCTTCCACATTATGACAGGCTTCGTTTTTATTTATTTCATCAGCCCGTTTATTGATTTATTCATCAAGTGATTTGCATTTCGCGAGCCAGAGCCGGGCAGATTCAGCATAATCGCAGGCCCGCAATATGAAGATTTATACACTAGCGCGTGCTCCGTGAGTTTTTGTCACAGATGCACAAACAGACTCGGAGCACAACTGCCGAGTCTGTTTATATATCAAAATCCACACAAACTAAGCGCTCCGTGGAGAATGAACGAGTCTTACGGCTGTATGCGAAAGCTTTTGCAATGCCTATCATTTGGCAACGAGATAGAAGCGTTTGAGAATAAGGGACTTCTTTATGGCTTCCTCCCGCTCTCTCTCTCTCTCTCCCTGCATCATTATTTGGCGAGATGGGCGATTTGTTTTACAGATGCCTTTGTCCAACACCTGGGTGAATAGTGCAGTGCAGAGTGCTCTCCTTGGCTGACGTATGGCCCTGTTGATGCAGTCTGACTGAACCTCGCTGATAGCATCCAGCACGCATTAGCTTCAACTGCATGGCCTAATCAGTCTCCATACATCCCCAAAATCCACTGACAGCCCGGGCATCAAGCCTTCCCGTGCCCTTTAAATGCATCTAGTATCACAAACTCACTGCAAGCCTAATTTGCTTCCTTATCTAAATTAAAGTAAAAGCAGTCTGTTAATTGAGTTGCATAACCTATCAGGAAAAGGTTGAGACATTATACACTAATTACGATCCTTAGTAGATAACTAGATAGGTTGGCGAACAACGTGCATAATTTTGGCAGTATGCAGGCAATGGGCCGTTTACCACAGGTTAATAATCGAAATCATAGACAAATGTGAAGTTTTAGAACCGATGGGGGCGTTGAGGTCAGTAGAAGATCATGATGGTATTGCGTATTCCCCTCGGTGTGTAGGCAGTCAATGGAGGGATGACGCTTTTCAAAAGTTCCCTGCTTCTGCCCTGGGAAAAGGTCAAGGCACGGTCTTGCCTGGAGCAATGAATTCTGCTTTCATTCTTTATCTGTAATGTGCTGCAAATGATGTATGGAGTCATATTTATTATAGACCACCTGGCTGTTCTGTGGCAGCGGTGAAATTAAAGGAGCTGGTGTGGAGCCACGGGCCTGCGTTTCTGCAGAGACAAGGAATATGATGTTCAGCAGGATGGCGTTTCAGAACTGCAGTGCATAATTGGCACAAATTTGAAAGGCGCCGATTCAACGGCCCTATAGGATTTTTGCGATGCACAAAACCCGGACAGAATCCAGTCGTAAACATGAAACATACTGTATAACGTGTACACAGTATAACATACTGTATACTGTATACATTTTGCAAATTTTGGATAAATAAATCAAACATAGCGCTGTACAAGTAATCACATCACAATATGAACTTGTGCCTGTATTAAACTGCAAATGACTGCTATATAAATAATCTGCATGTCTCATGGGCAGACATTTAATTTAATATGGTTATTGTCAGATACACACAACAATCTGCCAAAATACAATGTCTGTCCAATGTGAAGAAATTGTGCTAGAAATATGTCATTATTGTATGTGAGAATGAGAATGTACTTCTCAAAGCAATGATAATAATAATAATAATAATAATAATGATGTTTTATTTTAAGCAGTAAACCTCCATTGTGCAGTACTTTGTTTTCCCCCCAAAAAACAACAAATTTCACCTGTCTGCCCCTCGTTATCTATCCTATTTAGTTCTAGCCCGTTCAGTTCTTCCTTGTCTGGAATTGTATGTTGATGTCTTCTCCTCGTGCTACGTGTTATTCCCTGTGACAAGAATAACTCCCTTTGTTTCGTACTCCTGGTCTCCTTGTTCCGCGCTCCTCACACTACCACCGACCGTGACAGCTCTTAAGTGTGTGTTAAGTAATTTCACTTTGTGGTCATTGTATATGTCCTTTTCTATGCACTTAAAGTGAAATAACTGAACACACACATATATATATATATGAGCCTGATAAAATCAAGTCTAAAAGGGACAAGTTTTTTTTTAAAGAATAGAATTAGAATAGAGAGTGCTAGAGTTAGATGGTCAAATAATGATGGAATAGATGTGTTTTTAGCCTATTTTTGAAGATGGCTAAGGTTTCAGCTGCTCAGATTGAGTTGGGCAGGTCATTCCACCAGGAGGGAATATTTAATGTAAAAAAAAAATATATATATATATATATATATATATACACTGATTTCATAGGGCCCTACACATCTCTGATACAGTTTGAGTCTTTTTCCTGTTGGCCTGTTAATCTGACAGATGTATATGATCAAAATCTGCTGTTTAGTCTCATATGCATTCATTTGTGTTGCTGACGTCTGTTAAGATATTACTCACCGAGATCTTCAAAGCCTGTTTATGTCATGATGCACTTTCAATCCATACACTGATAAAATCAAGCGAAGCATCATTAAATTACAGTTTGTTTTTATTGACATAACACTAAAATATTTCTTTCATCGAAAAGACATCAAATGATTTGTTATTCAATTGCGAGATGCCAAACCATTGCTAAAGTTATAAGCATATCAACCATTGCAATCTCAGTAGTGATTCCTGTATTCCAAACAAACGAAAGATAACTCCGGGGATTCGCTTCTGCATTATAATGCGATTGTCACTCCCAAAACATCACAGCGCGTACGTGGCTGGTGTGTCAGTCATTTTAGATTATTTTTCTTGATTACATCTATGTAATGTAAGCTAAATCCCACCGCTATGAACTGGGAGGTTGGATTAAAGTGCTGTAACATGAAAGCCTTTATCTGGAAAACAGCCTCTCGGTCAATACTAAGTGGCATTTAGACATCCACGTCAGATAGAGAGTCCAAAATGACATCATAATTGACATTTATTCTCAATCACACGCCATTAGCAATCAATAACAACCTAAATACATCCTGAACTATCTGCACTCTGCTTTGAAGGTTTAGGCCATAACTGTCAATCGAGAAAAATATATGTTAATGAGAATGCTTTAACAAGATGAAATGGGGAAGGAATGATTTCTCAGATACTGCAGAAATTCAAGATTTGGGAGTTAAAAAGCATATCCTGTTCTTCGATTTTGAAGTTGGAGGAGAAAATCCGATGGAGTTGGGTACATCTGCCTACGTCACGCATGACCTTTACAACGTGACTACGTAAAGCGTAAAGTTGTGGACGCGCATCACAGTGCAAGACGAGCATTTGTTATACATTTTTATTTGACCAATCGTTTCACTAGATGAGACCCTTATTCCTCGGCTGGGATCATGTAGAGCCGTTGATCCCAGTTGAAGTCCACTATATGGAGAAAAATCCTGGAATGTTTTCCTCAAAAACCTTTCTTTTCATCTTGGATGACATGGGGGTTAGTAAATTATCAAGAAATTTTTATTCTAGAAGTAATCTAATCCTTTAAAAGATTGTGTCTGCTCACTAAAAATTAACTGAGTTTTGGAGTCGTGAGTAACTTTTCCCAAGCAGCTCCTCTGTGCTATATTTCTCACCACACCGCCTTCAACTGCCTTTCTGTCTGCCTATGAGAACGTCTCAGCACCTACTATGAGCCAAAAGCGAAGGAGGAGTGAATGTTAACAAAAAGAGAGAGGTCATGTTAGGTCAAATTAAAACCTGGTTTCAAATAAATTAATAAATAAATAAGGTTGCTTTTTGTAATTTATTACATGGAAGGAAAAGCGCATGACTTATTTTGCCTAGAAAACCTCATACGAGACATTGATTTGAGTCAATACAAACCCTGGATTGATCTTAAAACATAGTCAATATCCGATACAATCTGCATCACATCAATACCAGAAAAGCCAACAGTGACATTCCTGTGCATTAGTCAGTCTTAATGAAGTTAGAAACACAGACGAAAAAGGCAAGTCGCATAACCTTCATAAAGTCATCACTGTGTCCGAATGGTGTTGTTTTTGACAACTTTAAACAAAACCACAAATTTATGGCTCTTACGAGTACAACAAATCTGTTGTGGCAAGTTAATGTCTAAGGAGGGCCAAATAACACCATAAGGAAGCCTGTTTGTGTGACTAAGCCATTACCTCTGTGGGACAAACAAGCCCAGAATCATTTCTGCAAGAGGCGGTTACACAGATCCATTTGGGCCCATTTGGACCCGAAAGAAATGACTGATTTATTCAATCTTTAGCAGAGTGCTGTGTAGCATTCTGAGCAACCCACCTATGCTTATTTCAAATAGCTGCTATCTGCAAAAAAAAAAAAGACTAATCTGCACCGGCCAGTGCACTGCTTTTTCATAGGCATGAGAATTGTCAGTTTTTCCACAGAAAATTATCAAGGAAAATTGGAGACAAAATGAAAGATGCGATGTGGAGAGTGGCAAGTCTGCTTCAATGCATTCAGCACAGCTGAACAGGGCAAAAATTGCTATGCGGTCACTATTTAGGGTTGTATTTAACAAGCTACGAGTGCAAGCGTTTGACTCGGGAGCTAAGGCCCTAAACAAAATCTATGAACAGAATTGGAAGTTTGCCATGATAAAGTGCAAAGAAACTTTCAAAAAGCTAATCTGCATATTTATACAAAACGCACATTTCATGATAACGTTCATCTGAAGCAGTAGGCGTCGTGACACTGATATCACAGCGCTTTTAGCCTTTAAAAGCTTCTAAAATGTAAAGTTAAATGCTGATAAGTCATCAACCCACCTATATAAATTGAACGTCTGCAAGTAGTCGAATTGAAAATGAAGGCGGAAGACGTGAAACATAATCGATGTTTGGTTTTGCAGACCCCATCTAAATACTCCCACAGATGCTGTAGTTCAAGGAGGCTTTGTTGAGTATTCTTGTGGTACCTGCTTGCATGTTTGTGTTTGGATTCGGATTCCAGTAACGACGTCTTTAACGAACACCTCATAAATATTTTAACAGTTGAAACGCATCTGTAAACGTGCTGAGAGATCGGCCGCCCTGGGAATTAAACATTCAAATATGGCATCGGCAGCGAGCGAGTCCCCAGACTGCATCTTTACACAAACTCCTTTGTGAGCCGATGATAGACTTGTTATGGAAATTCTCTCCTCTGTGTTTAAGACAAAATGTCTCTCATGGTTTAAATGGCCCTGTAATTGCGATTGCGATAAACATGCCTTTGTCTCGGCTTACGGGTGAACACAGGTGAAACACAAATATATTGTAATCAGCAGACATCTATCTGGAAATAAATTTTGACACAATGGCGGCACTCGTGACTAGGGCGTGATGGGCACCTCTGGCACGTGGTAAACGGTGACTATAGATTACTGTCACAGTCGAGCAGAAACACAGTTGCACTTTCTCGCCGACGTGCTGCGTGTGTGAGAGACCGCGAGAGCTCTTTGATCTCTGTTCCACTTTTACTTCATTCCCTCAAGTATTCGTTGTTATCTTTTTTATTTTCCACAAGAAAATAAGGAAAGTGCAAAGGGGGTGGAAAGCGTAGTATGAGAAGCTTCTTTCCAGCCGAACGTTCTCATTTAAGTCACAATACAGAGTTTATCGTTAAAGTCACTCAAAGTGAAATGGAAGCAGAAGCGAAGAGCCTGTCTGTTTAAAGTCTAAGTCTGCCTATCCGTTGCAAAGAACTCTCAGTGTCAAACTGTGGCAAAGGAACCGCATTTATTAAGTTAAGCGCTAGGCTAAGTGACAAAATGCCTAAGTAGCACAATACTAGGCTATCTGAAGAAATCAACAGTTTGTCTGTACAGTTAATCCATGTGTTGAAAAGACAACAGCCAATAGAGATCTCAGGTCTGCCAACACAAGTGTCCAGTGGCTTCTCTGAAGGCTGTGGTGACATATGTGCAGAGAATACAACTCATCAATGCATTCATAAGCAGAAAAAAAAAAACTAAAATCAGTATGCATGTGGATGCATGTGTGGTATTTTGAATTTCACACAGAAAACTAGTGTTGCTTTCGTCAATGAAAATTATGACTAAATATCGTCGTCAACGAACCTTTATCACGTGACAAAACCGAGACGAGACGCAACGTAAATGCTGGTCATGTGACGATGACTATAATTAAATGTATAATGCAATATTGTTGACGAATAAAAACGAGACTAAATGTGGTTTACAAAATAAAAACTATGCTAAAATGTCTCTTCATTTTCGTTGACCAAAACGAGACGAAACAAAATGTTATAACGTTATTTCGTCTCGTTTAGTCGCGTTATTATTATTATTTTGCAGTATTTCTGTTTCCTGTGTCTCACTTCAGGGGCTGCATCAGGTCGCACTGTTTGCAATAGCCCTACTGTGCTGTAACAAGGTGTGGTAAATGGGCAACTCTGGTAACGCTGCCCTCT
>NW_015557093.1:1091734-1127186 GCF_001515605.1 Sinocyclocheilus anshuiensis | reverse complement strand
TTGACTAGACTAAAAAGAGTATGAACGTGGCTAAAACTAATAAAAACTAAAATGACAGCTTCACACAAAGACTAGACTAAAACTAAAATTAAAACAGGCCGCCAAAAACAACACTACAGAAAACCCAATAGGAAGTTGTAGAAGTGACCTCAATAAGCTCACATTCCATGTAAGCCCACTTACTGTTTTATTTTAAAAAGAAATAATGCATGTTAGAAATGCATATATTTGAAAAATCTACACACACACACACACAGGTGGTCAAAAATTTGAAAAAATTAAGACATTTTTAATGTTGTTGAAATGTGATCACTCTTATGATCACCAAGGCTGCATTTATTTAATCAAAAATACAGTAAAAACAGTAATATTGTGAAATATTATTACAATTTAATATACGTAGGCCTATTTTCTATTTGAATATATTTTAAAATGCAATTCATTTCTGTGATGGCAAAGCTGAATTTTCAGTGGCCATTATTTCAGTCTCCAGTGTCACAAGAACCTTCAGAAATCATTCTAATATGCTGATTTGGTGCTAAATTATCATCAATTATTAATTGGTGCTCCATTATTAATAATGGTTCTTATTATATTCAAAGTTGAAAACAGTTTTTGCTGCTCAATATTTTTGTATAGGCCATGATACATTTTTTTCAAGATTCTAAGATGAATAGAAAATTTAATTAGCAACATTCATTTAAAATATTTTTTTAAATAACATTATACATATTGCTACTGTCACTTTTGATCAATATATACAGGTGCATCTCAATAAATTAGAATGTCATGGAAAAAAACTGAGAGACCATTTTGAAGGCTCAGGAAACCTTTGCAGGTGTTTTGAGTTGATTAGCTGATTGGCATGTCACCATATTCTAATTTGTTGAGATAGTGAATTGGTGGGTTTTTGTTAAATGTGAGCCAAAATCATCACAATTAAAAGAACCACAGACTTAAACTACTTCAGTCTGTGTGCATTGAATTTATTTAATACACGAGTTTCACAATTTGAGTTGAATTACTGAAATAACTTTTCCACGACATTCTAATTTATTGAGATGCACCTGTACTGCACCCTGTCTAACTAAAAGTATTAACTTCTTTCTTTTTTATTTAATCTTACCCAAACCTGAATAATTGTAAACGTTTAACATGAAACAAATTTTAATATTATTTTTATTGTTATTATTATTAAATTATTACGTTTTTGACAAAACAAAGTGAGACCTTTAACAGAGGTTAATTTTCAACTTAACATCCAGATTATATATACAAAAACATGAAAAAGAAGAAAAAAAAAAACCTTGCAGATCTTGGCAAGCATGCACCTACTATTAAAACATAAGCACATACTAAAACAATTTTCATGAAGTTAATTAAGAGCTTTCCCACAGCACAACAACATAATGAAATGAAACTTCACAAACAAAATAGCTGCCTAGCGAAAGCCATGTGGACGTTCCTTTGGGCTGGGCTATTCTGAGATTTCACACCTTGTTGAGTTAGCTGGCCCACGGTAACTTGTTAGCGTGCTTGCAAGGAGCCGGGCCAAGTTGTGTTCGAGGATTTCAGAAACATCTGGCGTTTATCACCGCACATAAAGCTCGCACACAGCACTGGATCAATGCGATATGCAAATCTGAGCTTATTATGCATGACACCACCTCTCCGCAAGAGAAGACAAAGGACTGAGTAAACATTGTTGGCCATGATTTGTGCAATTGTACAAAATCCTATCTCGGTATCCCGTGGTTTATCGCCGCGTGTGTGGGAAGCCTTCTTCTTCAAAGCTCCTTAAGTGACAGTGATGAGCAGGAGGAGAAGAGACTCGTCTCTTCATCAACTGCTTCAACTTTATTAGGAGGGGATCCATTGCTCCTTTTAACTGTCAAGAAGGCAGAGAACAGGAAAGTGTACTTAAACCCCTTCACGCGATTTGTTACATGTCCAAAGCTACACAACATGCAGCTGGGTGTAATTGCGGCCATATATCTCTGACCCGCAGACAACCAATCAAGATGGATCCCTTTCTCAGCACAGGGCCAAGCGGCGGCAAATTTGGGTGAATTAGAGACGGGACATTATTTAATGCCCACCCTGAGTCACATTAAGGTGCATTAGGTTCCACGGTGGTTAAAGTGTTTGTCACACTCTAAGGGCATCCATCTGTGCAATGTCGGGGCTTCAATCAATAAGTAAGTAATCTACTGCAATGAGAACAAGTGTGGTGCATTACTCACCCGTGCCCAAAAAGAGGCAGCCACCCGGGGACATGGCAGCTGATGAGCATCCCCGTTTGTCCCGGCAGATGCTTATCTATTGCCTGCCCGTGACAATATCGACAACACAGGACTCCTGGCATGTTCTATATTGAAACTACAATGACTGCTCAAAAACGACAGACTTTCATTGGATTCCATTGCTCCTGGCAGCCAGTTTCTTTCATTTCTGTTTGGTGCTGCACACTCAGTCGAATCTAAACTTTAGCAATTTGCTCGCTCGGAGGACAACCTCCGATGGTAAATGGAAGAGGGACTAGCACATGATCTCTCTAAAAAAATGGAAAACAAAGAACACTAGTGCTAGGTAATTAACGATTAGAAAAACTAGAAAAACATGGTTGTCAAATACATACATACATATATATACATACATACATACATACATACATACATATATATATATCTTTGTGAAATGTCTTAGCAAATATAATGAAAATAATTTTTTTTTTTATTAGTTTTAGTTTGTATTAGTTATTTTAGCACGTAGTTAAACTAAATATTATAATATATACCATTTATAATTTCTGTACATATACATTTTAATTATATATTATCTATAATTTAATTTAAAAAAAGTATGGTCACACGTTATTTTAATTCTTGCTATTAAACAAACTATTAACTACGACTTTTGCCTCAAACTCCTAATTTGCTGCTTATTAATAGTTAGTAAGGTAGTTGTTAAGTTTAGGTTGGGTAGGATTAGGGATGTAAAATATGGTCATGCAGAATATGTGCTTTATAAGTATTAATATACGGCCAATATGTTAATAATAGGCATGCTAATAAGCAACTAAGTTAATAGTGAGAATTGGTCCCTATACTAAAGTGTTACTAAAAGTGTATGTACAGCAAAATTCGAAAAAAAAAGAAGAAAAAAATACACTGGCTGTGTTTTGCTAATTTTTGTATGAAGAATATGAGAACAACTCAACAGAAAAAAAAAAAAAAAAACGTTTTCTTGGCATTACTTTGCAGTACAAAGTCTTATCTCATCATATTCAATTCAGACTGAAACATGCACAACATGGAAAAAATATATGATTTATATACTAAATTGACAATTACAACCGTCCTCTGTGTAAAACTTTAGTCAGATAGTTAACTCCCCATGTCTTGAACATCACAGCTCATGGCTCTCAATTATTCACGACGAGGGTTTGTACTGTATCACTTACTGGGAAGCAAGACATTACCATTCCACATGTAAAAGAGAAAAAAAACCACTTCTAAAACCCTATTAAATTGACAGAAATGACTCCAGTGGTGGTATTTCAGTGTGACATTGAACAAACCATGAACCAGTGTCTGTTTACACAGCTCTTGTCTTTTACCACTTTTCATCATGTTCTCAAATATCTCCACATTCTGAAGTCACGGCCCTGGTAATCTACAGTCTACAGCTGACATTTTGAGTGAGGGCCAAATAACTCTAGGAAATACCAGTGAACATTCGGCCATGTCCCAACTCCATCTGCCACAATGAATGATAGTTCTCCATTTCCTGTTAGTGTTCTTTTTGATAGTGTCGAATACGACTGTTTCTCTAGTAGATGTGTGCAAACTGGCCCTTAATCCAAGTTACTGATGTCTACATAATTCTGTGTTGAGTAACGGGGTGAAGGGTTACATATTCAATTTAATATGCAATATGATATACGTGATTGGCGTTGGTGATATTTTATTTATTATTTTGAAATAAATCTCTTATTCTGACAAAAGATGGATTTATTGGATCAAAAATACAGACAGCGTTTGGTAATGCCAAGGTCATGGGTTCAAATCCCTTGGGAATGCATGAACTGATAAAAAGTTGCTTTGCATAAAAAAGCATATGCAAAATGGATAAATACTAAAATAAAACTTAACCACAATACAACACCATCAACCAACTGTTTCATTCTCTGTCATCACGGATTAAAAAAAAAGATATTTTGTTTAGTCTGGATGAACTGACTAAACACTTGTGTAAATGGCCTGTCACAGCTGGACAACGTATTTAGCATCCTAGACAAGCAAAAGAAAAAAAAAACAGACTGCCCAAAGTAATGCTACAATTGACAGTTTCAAATTGCTGTCTAGATTTGTTCTCTTCGTCCTCCTCAATAGTAAAGCATCATTCACATGCTGACTGTGCGTATTGATTTGCAGTCACAAAATGCACTTACTATCAGTAAGGTGCATTCACATTTGTGTAGTCAGCTAGTAAGGATCACCTCAATGAACATATTAAACGTTTATTCAGCTCTATAGTTCTCTGGCTCATATTTAGTGACTTAACCCAGGTGAAAAAAAACTGCTTGAAACAGCTTCTGGTTTTAGCACTTACTAAACTTTCTTTCTGCTAGTGTTGCTACTGTTAACTAGAATTGATATAAATAG
This sequence comes from Sinocyclocheilus anshuiensis, assembly GCF_001515605.1. Taxonomy (NCBI): domain Eukaryota; kingdom Metazoa; phylum Chordata; class Actinopteri; order Cypriniformes; family Cyprinidae; genus Sinocyclocheilus; species Sinocyclocheilus anshuiensis. The sequence continues at coordinate 1,122,519 of NW_015557093.1, read as the reverse complement.
TTTTTGATATTTGAAATAAAGCTAAAATAAAATACTTACAAAATAAATAGAATAAAAAATATATATATAAAAAGTTAAACTTTAAAAACATAAGTGAAAAACAGATATGTGACCCTGGACCACAAAACCAGTCTTAAGTCGCTGGGGTATATTTGTAGCAATAGCCAAACATACATTGTATGGGTCAAAATTATTGATTTTTCTTTTATGCCAAAAATCATTAGGATATTAAGTAAAGATCATGTTCCATGAAAATATTTTGTAAATTTCCTACTGTAAATATATCAAAACTTAATTTTTGATTAGTAATATGCATTGCTAAGTACTTCATTTGGACAACTTTAAAGGCAGTTTTCTCACTATTTAGTTTTTTTTGCACCCTCAGATTCCAGATTTTCAAATAGTTGTATCTCGGCCAAATATTGCCCTATCCTAACAAACCATACATAAATGGAAAGCTTATATATTCAGCATTCAGATATATTGTCCTATCCTAACAAACCATACATCAATGGAAAGCTTATTTATTCAGCTTTGAGGTGGTGTATAAATCTCAATTTCGAAAAATTGACCCTTATGACTGGTTTTGTGGTCCAGGGTCACATATTGCCTCGGCAACTACCTGAAATAAAATACTGTAGGTTGAAGTTGAAAATTACTAATACTTAAATTAATTGTAAATTAAATCTAAATATACATATAAAACAAAATAAAAATGACAAAAGCACAAAATTACTAAACCCTAAATTAAAGTGTGAACGGAAAACATAAAGATAAAACAAACTATAATATAATACTAATAAATAATACTGTTATTTTAGTATAAATAATACTAAAATAACACTGTTTTCTGCTCAAAAACATTCATTATATTAAATTGTTTAACACTGCAACCCACATGAAGCAAAACCTTCTAAAACCAGCCAACAGACCAGCCTGACCAAGCTGGTTTAAGTGTTTTTCATCAAGGAACTACTATAAAAATGGTGACAGCATTTCAAAAGTTAACGTATCAGCTTCAAAACATTAACAACAGTCCTGAAACAAGGACATCCTGAATTATACTGAGCGCTTTATGATTTCTTCTTATTCTAAAACAATGACACAAGCTATGAATTAAACGTTATCATGGCTCATGGTTTCATACATTGAAGAAATTCAATTACGCTCTCCTTTCCACTCCATTAATGTGAGACCGTGCTGCACTCAGAACTAATGTGCCCAGAATGATGTGTGTGACAGAGCACAGGCCTCACCGACAGCTCGATTATACTTGATTCGGTCAAAATGATTGGCTTTCAGAGCACCTCCACAGATGCCAGCGTGGAAAAATAGCGGCTGATTCCATTCTGCGAATAAACAGAAATTTCTGAAAGCAAGATGATGTGCTAAACTAGTTCTGCCTAACACTGATTGGATAAACTGAAGCGGAGATCGTTCACGTTCGTATTCATCATAATGGCTCTTGATGTAGCATCTGCCGCAAACAAAGGTCTTTAAATAAGCTTGCACGCAGCTGATGGCTTTTCACATCGAATCTATGAGCATTCATCATCTACAGATGGCGGTCAGCCGTATTAGCAATAGGATTACATTCATGTCCGATATTCCGAAATTATTGTTATTTGTATTGCGAAATACCAGACTTTTTAAATCGCTCTCATCAACGGGAGATTACCGGTCTATACAACTACCATCAATAACCTCACAACCGGTTTCCAGCAAACTCCTTCTGAAATTATGCAGGGCTTGTCTGTGCTTTTTAGTCAGGCATTTATGGGCTAAAGCTAGTAGGAATAAACAGGATTATTTCTGGCAAGAAAAGAAAAGACTCAATAATTCATACAGAATTAGCCGAATCCTCTCAGAAGATAATCTGATGCACTAGTCAATTATTATTGAGGGAATTACAAAGCTAAGAAAGAGGGACTTCAAACTGTGTAACACGAGGTATAACTCTTTTCTTTCCCCAACTGTATGTTGCTAAATCAATTCTGTGTCAAAAGGAACACAGTGGATCTTCGCAACACTCATTTGCAAATTTAATTCCACAGATGGACCCCAAAGCTGTTTACTCAAACGGGAGCATTCTGGCTGTCGAGAGCTCAGAGGAGGTGTCTCTTTTCTGTGCGAGAAGGTTACGTGGCGTACACTGGAACTTTTAAAATGGCGCAACATGCTTACAAATCTAATTCCTCTGCACCGCGGCTTTCCAGCGCATGCTTTCTCACCCACGTATCGTATGGCGCACGGGACTCTGGCACATCAAGACAAAAGAAAGCTTGTGGCCTCTTCGATAGTTATAATCACAGCTGAACGTGAAAATAGGTCAGTACGATGGGCGTGAAGCCAGGCTGTGCTGGCTGTGCCAGCTTTCACATTCCCTTTTTTCAACCCAATTGCAAACACTCAGTGATAATTAACGTGTGGTGGCTGCTAGGTTGGGAATCAAAGTTTGCAAACCCAAGCGTGGCCCCATTGGATAAATTGTAAACACCGGGTCTCATTGGTGGTTTAGAGTTTGCTGAATTGTGAAGTGAATAACAGGCAAAAGCGTGCATTTATAAGTGCGTACCTGATGAGAGATAATAGCTATTAAAAACCAAGAGAAATAATTATAGCTTATTATGTTTTGTAGCTAATAATTAGAGAGAAATATTACAGCTTATTGTGATCTCAGTGGGGTACAAACAGCAACACAGTGCTTAAAATCACAACCTTTGTATAATAAGATTGAGTTGTGCACGCCATACTTTGCAAAAATACTGTTAAAACAAACTTAGCTAACCCAGAGAGAGTATAGGAGGAGGAAAAGGTTATATAATAAAACCACATAAAGAAAAATGAACAAGCACTCAATATGGCGTCAATATAGTTAATATGTGACCCTGGACCACAAAACCAATCATAAGTAGCATAGGTATATTTGTAGCAATAGCAGCAACAATACATTGTATGGGTCAAAATTATCGATTTTTCTTTTATGCCAAAAATCATTAGGATATTAAGTAAATATGTTCCATGAAGATATTTAGTAAATTTCCTACCATAAATATATCAAAACTTAATTTTTGATTAGTAATATGTATTGCTAAGGACTTAATTTGGACAACTTTAAAGGCAATTTTTTCTCAGTATTTTGATTTTTTTGCACCCTCAGATTCCAGATTTTCAAACAGTTGTATCTCGGCCAAATACTGTCCTATACATCACTGGAAAGCTTATTTATTCAGCTTTCAGATGATACATAAATCTCAATTTCAAATTGACCCTTATGACTGGTTTTGTGGTCCAGGGTCACATATAATGTATAGTTAAACTAGCTAAGCAGCTTCTTGACAGACGTATTGCTTTATTTATTAGCTGGATGTCTGTTCACATTTTTTGGGATACTGCATTACACCCTTATGACTGGTTTTGTGGTCCAGGGTCACATATAATGTATAGTTAAACTAGCTAAGCAGCTTCTTGACAGAGAGTATATATATATACTTTGGCTTGAGGTGGATAAAGGTGTGTAAATTAAAATTATGCACAATAATAGCAAAAATAAACAAAAATAATAATAATAAATTAAATAAAAATAATAAAATTAGATTTAAACAAATCTGAAAATTGGAAACAACTATTTATAACTAAAAACAACAACATTAAAATAATAAATAAATAAGCAAGCAAGCAAGCAATTTACTGGGCTGGAAACAGCTATTTACAATAGCACTTTGTTGAGATTTTAGAGCTAATTTGAAATGTGTGATTGAAACATAATCATGAACTGTATTGAGATTTCTGTCATTCTCCATTTCAATACACAGGAGCTGTACTTGTATGCCAGTTTCCTAGCAAAGAGCTGCCTGGAGGTGTTGCCAAGATGGTCGCCAAGTGAACTGACTTGCCTTAAAGAGGCTTTGGCTATGTTCAACCTTTACAAAAGTCTTAAAAAAACAATCAAGTGTTTTGACAACATTTCCCAGAGTTTAATGAAAGAAGCTTGGAGAACAGCCAGTAGACCTCCTTCCACCCTCCAGTGGAGAGGACAAGAAGCTGAACCTGGGTCACACAGTAGGACTCTCCAGATTCACCCAGTCTGCCCTCATCCAAACCAGATGGATTTGGCAAGAACGCAGAGTTTCTCTAAGAGTGAGCGAGTGAGAAGAGTGCAAGCAAATGATGAGAGAGGTGGAGGTGGTGTTGCTAAGAGACCAGGGAAGCAGAGAAGAAGTGACGATGGCGTTAGGGACCCCCCATGCTGGGCTCTGCAGCACTCCGAGCCTGATGGGCCATAAAGTGACCTCTGAGAGGGAGGAATCTGCAATAGCCACGTTCGCTCACCTTTTCAAGCTGTGAGACGAGCCCTCAGGATGAGGAGAAGGTTGTAAATGCAGTCACTGCTCTTCATGCATACATATGATATGACTCTCCCACACCATCTAGGTTTAATCTCAACCTATGAAATCATTAAGTATGTAGTTGTCAGCAGTATGGTACATCTCACTGAACATAAAGCTATTAGAGGTTCCTATTTTATGACTTCTCATTTGGCTGATGCTTTTTACACAAAGCAAAATAAAGGTTGGGCATTTAAATAAATGAATAAAAAAAACTGGAATCAAATGATTTTCAGGACATTCGGTAAGGTTCAATACTCTGACAGTGTTTCCTGCACCTCTACAGCAGCACAAAAAGAAAGTTTGTGGTCTAAATTGAATGCATTGAGAAAGACTAGGCACCGTGAAATAAAAAGACAACAAACAGATTATGCATTTTACAGTTGCATTGCAGTTGCACACAAAAAAATATATCTGCAAGTAAAAAGAGTCACTCTCAAACCCGACAGTTTTTGGTTTGAATCAATCTCATGACTCATATTCACTAGATTAGTTACCATTAAAATGTGCTTCATGTGGTAATATCTACAGTATATTAATAATAATAACAATACTTTATTTATAATGCACTTATAGTACCCAAAGCACTACAAACATTTGCAAATAAAACAAACAAAATACAAAATTTCTGTAGCAGTACAAAACAATAAATCAATACTAAACATTACAGTACAGCTAAAAAAAAACAATAAAATACAATCATCTCAATCTATGCAGGCAATTTTAAAAATATTAAAAGATTTTTTTCAGACGTTAATAACGTCAATTAATCAGCCTAAATACATTAGGTTACACCATGAAACTTAAAGGTGCAATAGGTGATTGCCTTCAGAAACATTTTTGTTGTGCTAGTCTCTTCACATCCCGATAGCAATCATTAAGTTAAGTGGTCTAAATGTATTTATATGTATTATATATTCTGTGAAAGGCGTAGGACCAAGAAATGTTCTTCCCCTTGGCACCCCTTTTCCCCATTTTACATGTATTATTTTGTTTATCTCTTGGTTTTATTATTGTGATTACATTTTCCCTTTCTTTTGTTTTATATTTCTAGCCATAATTTATTATATAAATTATATATCAATTATTTATTTTATTTTTTATGTATTTATTTATGATGTATTTAGTCATTTTTACAGTGCAAAAAATATTTTCATTCAGTATTTTTGATTAGTTAGAACCAATAGGGATTACTTAAATGCTAAAAGAATCACATAACCTGAAACGTTAAGAGGAACTGCAATCAAAACCAGAATCATTCAATTCTTTACGATTCCCACTCCTACTTATAGCACATTCACTGCATGCACAGTTCTCTCAACCCAAGCTGGGGTCAGTAGTCTGCCATAGGCACAGCGGTGCCATCGGCTCACATCTTTACCCACTCAACTTGGTCATAAAGAGAAATTTCCTTTTTGAGAGAGGAACTTAAAACTCAAAATGCATGCAGGGTTAAGCACCTCGGTCCTCTGCGGTTCTGTAGGCTGCACTGATTGATGGAACAGAAGCTTAGTCATTCAGTCACTTGGCATATAGCAGGCACTTTTCATCCTGAGTGACCCAGGCCAAGGGCCTTGCTGAAGGGCACAATGCTTATTGAGCAGGACTACAATCTCGGTAGCTCTCCAGTTCCTGGGTCACCTCTACTTGAGCATGAACCTTCAGTCTCAATTCATAAACATAAGGTTAGCACGACCCCAAGCTGAAATGATACACTACCTAGAATCCAATCTGCTTACTTAACGAACTCCTTGACAAAGTCTGCGATATTGATTATTTAGCAATTACAATGAGTGAATTCATTTACTCGCTCTTCTCTGGAAACGTATATTATGATTTTCTTCAAAATGCAGTAATTGCTATTTTCTCCAAGTTTATTGTGGCCTATCGCTCTTGTTACCTTCAATTACAATCCATTTAATCATCTCTCAAAACACATTTTTGGACATGCTGACAGGGGACTAATGCGATCTCGTAATCGTTTTCATTTTGACGCAAGGGTGATTTTAACATGACGAACGTTACTACGGGACTGTCATCCTTCAGGTTCGAAATGATCCAATCGATGACGCTAAAAGCTCTAATCTGATTGTTAAAACAGCTGATTTGACAAAGCAGTTATCAAACTGATTTAAGCATCAATCAATATCACATTACGGGCCTCTTTTCTCTCGCTGAGCTGACGCAACTTTTCCAAGGACTCGTTCGTCCTTACAGCTGACCTACACATGCGCACACACACACACACACACACACACACACACACACGTGTAAGCATGTTTGTGCAGGTGAGCGCAAATTAATTGGTCTGTTCGTGTACAAAGCATGCATTAGAGAAATAAGTCTGAGGAAATTTAATGGAAACACACAAAGCCTGCTGAAACCACAAGAACCCTGCATTCATTTCTGCATAGTTTACAGAATATTTGACTAGCTGTAGAAGCCTCATAATTCCAACCCATTAATGCTTAGGTATTTATTTACCTGTTCCTGCAGTGAGAGACTATATTGGTTTTCTGCTCCTTGAAATTTTGCACTTCTGGTCCACAAAAATCCCACTTAAACAAGCAAACTTAAATTCAGAACATAAACATCTAAAATAACCAAGCAATGACTTCATGAGAGCCTTAATTTCTTTGGCAGATGCTTTAAAGCAACATTTAATTTAAGGTGTACATTTTACCAGTAGTGCATAGTATCTACATTTCTAGTTTCTACTCCAAGTATACTATATACAATATTATAGGGCTGTACGACAATGGTTAATCTGTTAATAATGATTATTTTGGTCAAAAAATATAATAACGATTGTCATTTTAGATTTTTTTAACATTTCATCAGGATTATTACACTTTCGCATAAGCGCAAATCAAGAAAATGTCAACTTGCATGGTTTGTTCACAGATTTAGTTGCAGCAAACTGTGCAAACGACTGTGTGAAAGAAAACTCCAACAGACATGTTTGCCAGTATTTTCAGCTCATCAATGCTTTTTCTTGAATGTAGCGAGAGTGCGTGCACATGGTTGCCAGGTTGGAAAGAATTAGTAAACCACTGAACAGAAAAGGTATCCATTAAAGAGAAAAGCTCTGGTTGGAGGATTTAAACTCTTGACATCTGGCAACTGCAAGCTGTATGAAAGCTTGTGGAGGCTTGTTATCAATGCAAGATAATGCAAATGCTAAATGAAAACAAAACTTTTTCAGGATAAATAACCAGCTGGCAAATATCAGAGATTTTTCTTTCTTTTTTTTATAAATCGGGAGAAGCATAAATCATGATCACGATCATGATTACAAAATTATACAATATACAGCAAATTTTCTATATGCACTGAATACCCAGATCACTCACAAAATTTGAAAATATACAAAATATACAGTATACTACACAGTATACAATATACAGTTGCACTACAGAGTACACTGCGTTTACTATATTGCCTAATGTAATGGGCTTGTCTTGATCTTCCATTTCCAATGTGACAAATTAATCCAAAATATGATCACTGTTATTTTCAAATCATTTTCTGGACTCATTATCTAACTGAACTGCAAATTTTAGACATTTTCACACAAAATTGCAAAATAACTAGATGTGAGTGGTGAAATTATACAAATAAGTTTTGAAGCACATACTGTTTCACATACTGTTTTTTAATGCTGCATAGCATTCAGTATTCAGTGTATGCTGCAAACATTATGCTACAATTCCATTCCAAACATACAGTGCCTTATGTGTGTATCAAATCCTTAACCTTGGTGTTGCTATCAGTGTACAAGCTACAGTTAACCAAGAATGTACATTTGAGACAACAAACACACACAAACACATGGAGGCATCAGAAACCGCGGCATTCATTATGCGCGGTAGCATAAATTAATGTATGACTTTAAATATTCTCTTTTCCCGTCTTGAAGAAGGACGGATGGTGTTCTCACCTAGTCCTGTGCCTGCATGGGCAGTGATGGCCAATTAGGCTCTCTCTGATGAGCAGTCCAGGGGCTGGGCGGCAATTAGGGGAGCTGGGAGAGGCATCTCATTACCGGCAGCAGCCGGCTCTATTATACCGCTCCTGAAATCTACAGCGCAGCCTTCAGATTCCAATAACGCTCATTAGAACTGCCCATATTGTACCTGCATCTGAATCAAATTCCTATCAATCGCTCTTTTAGTCGTTAAAGGCTGAATAAGGAACATTTCTCTTGGCTTGGATATGGGTGAGTAATGCATTAAGTTGTCAGGGGAAAGTCTATAAACTAAGACTAATAATTGAATCAGAAGCTAATTCTTTCATTAATCCTATCTGGATGCAAACAAGTCCCGAGCAGGAGACATCAAAATGTAGTTTTGAAGCTCTGTGTGTTCAATCTAATTCAGTGAATGCTCTCCGCTTCAATCTTTTACACAGACAGGTTCCTCCAGTACAGATAACCATACTCGCTTTACTGCAGCAGCACTCCTGCCATTTTGCTGACGCTGCCATTTTTCATCCACAGCAATACTAATTACAGACACAGTCCTCCCTGCAGCATTGTGGGACTGAATAACTTGCTCATGGGCACAGTGGTGAATGAGCAGGACTGTGGCTTCAGAATGTGTCCAGTTTTTGGGATTTAACCTACAGCTGCTGATATAGCACCATTATACTAACACCACCGAAAACTACAAATAATAGCCCCTTACAACATCTATATTTACACTACTGATTAAGTTTGGTGTCAGTAAGATTTAAAAAAAAAAATGTTTTTCAAGAAGTCTCTTAAGCTCACCAAGGCTGCATTTATTTGATCAAAAATACAATATAAAAACAGAATATTGTGAAATATTATTACAATTTAAAATAATTGTTTTATATTTTAAAATGTAATTTATTTCTGAATTTTCAGCAGCCAATACTCCAATATTTCGTGTCACATGATCCTTTAGAAATCATTCTAATATGCCGATTTGGAGCTCAAGAAAGATTTCTTACATGTATCAGAGTTGAAAACAGTTTTTTTTCTGCTTAATATGTATTTGGAAACTGATAAATTTTTTCGTGATTCTTTGATACATAGAAAGTTCAAAAGTACAGTATTTATTTGAAATCTTTAACATTACAGACATCTTTACTGTCAATTTTGATCAATTTAATGCATCGTTGCTGAATAAAAAGTTAATTTCTTTCATTAAAAAAAGAAATGTCATTTTTGAACAGTAACATATTTAACAAATATATATATCGTTGTATGATTTGAGGTATCATTTAAGTCTGTTACAGGGTTGCCAGGTTTTCACAACTACTCAAAACTAGCCCAATGGCGTTTCGAGGGGGGTACCCCGGTAAAAATCGTGTTCTAGGGGGTAAAATACATGTTTTTTTGGTGGGGTTCTCCTGGTAAAATTCGCATTGCAGGGGCTAAATATCAAGTTTTTGGGGTCGCTTCAACCCCCGGACATGAAAAACAACCCGTGGCAAAAGTGTTAAAGTAGCCCAATTCTACTGGAAAATGGGTGGGATGAGTTAGCCTACTTGCCAAAATATGAAAATTTTGGTTTGCAGAAACAGTATTTTTAGATTTCAACATTAAGTTTGAAATGGTAACTGGTTAGAAGTTAAAAAAAAGTGGTTAAATAAAGCTTTACCAATGTGAATACACTTTACAGCTACATCACTAAACACATTCAAGCATTCAGTTCTTAACAGGTCTAATTGACAGAACAAGTACTTACAACACTTTCAAAAGAAAGGCAAGTTATATTTAATAGAAGATATATGCGAAGGCGTAGAAAGGTTTGCAGATGATGAATTCTGCATTGAATGGTGCACTCATACTGTGTGCTTTGAAAACTTTACCTTCATAAATCATACCCGTTTCACATATGAAATCTCCAAAAAACATTGCTGCATCTCTGCAAAGCTGCGGTTAATAAACCATGCAGAGAGGTTGACAGACAGCACGTTACCCACGCAATGAATAGATTTAGTTCGAAAATTCAACAGTCCTTTAGGTACCTTGAATAAACAACACATTGTTTTTCTCTGACATAAAGTAGCTAACTCCATCTGTTCTCCTCAGTGAATTCATGGCAATCAATGTTACAAAGAGAGGAAATATGCACATTGCTGTTCTGAGAAAAAACTAAAACTCTTGCCAAACAGAAAAGAAAAGTGAACGAAAAATAAGTGTGCACGCATGTATTTGGATAAACATACATATGCACCAAATACTTTCGGCTTCCAGAGATGTTTGTCAGGTCTAGAGGCACTGAAACAGGGGCGCTGCGCTGAACCGCAGTATAACGGAGGCATATCTTATAGTATCAAGGGTTGCATTTTTTTTATTATTTTGTTATATAAACAGAAGCCTGTGGGAACCCTTGCAAAAACACAGAGCATGAGAGTCAGGATAAACGCCTGTGAGAATCTCTGTTCTGCCAGCAGCAACGTTTGCATTCATTTCTGACTATATTCACATATTTGTATTTACAATCGCAAACACGCTCAAAGAAAATGCACATGAGCTGTCGACTAACATCCAACCTTACCAGAACACCACAAAGGACAATGTGTTGAACCGCAGCGGTGCATTAAAAAAAATGATTCGTGGTTCATCACCTGACACAAAAACAAACGGTATTTGCCATCTTTGCTGCAACAAACACACAAATATTTGACAACTCATAATGGAGGACTTCTAAGGTCAAGTGCTCAGAAAATTGGTATACAGATTGCTTTATTTAAACCAAATGTCATTCCGAGACATTTCTCCTTGAATTCTCATCTAGAAAAGGAAGATAATTGCGTTTCAATTGCAGCACAGAAAGCCAATGCGGAAAAGGCTTTCAGTTCCTGAAAGTAAAGTGTTTCTGCATTTTTATTTTTTTTTGCTTTTCACTCCCAGTATTCATCTAAATATTTAAGATGGTGCATTTATACTAGTACACATTTCTGATCTGTTCTCATGAATTCATGCTCATCCGTGGAGCGACTCACTAAGATATTTCAAGTAGAGGCCTTACAAACCATCAAGCATTGCATCTAGCATTAGATTATGCAAACATCTCAAAAGAAACAGGATGAGTTGGCCTTTTTTCAAATGTCTCCCTCAATGAGTTTTCCCTTTAATATTCCAGAGTAAATTGCATTAAAAATACTTTTAATAAACTAGGCATGCAAACAGCTCCCTGGGATAATAGAAAGCCTTAGATTTCCCCCAAGTGCGTCTATCATATTAAAAGAGTGTAAATGACATAGCTTTTCTCATAAATCTAATCTGTTTGCGCTAATTTTACGCAGCTTACACCTGCTCCACCCTCTAGAGGAGAGCGGTTGAAGAAAGCGGGTGTAGATCAGATGTAAAAGAGACGAGCTCCATTCTGCTCGTTAGTTGATTCAAGGTGATGTTGCTCAATCTTTGCCAAAAAAAACTAAAATCAGGCTGCCACTCTACCTCACCTCCAAATCCAACAACAACACCCCCGAAAGGCAGGTGGCATGAAACCCTCGCCATATGGCATCTGCCGAAAAAACAACTGTGAGGAATTAGCCCGCAATGGCTCAGAGCACTCTGTAGATGGAGATCAATGATGGCTACTTATCACCTCGGGACACGAGTTGTGTGTTATTTATCTAACAAAGAGTGACTGCCGTGTGTGCCCGCTCTCATCTCTGCCTTCAAACTAGGGTCAGGATGGTCAACAAGTCGTGATGTCAGCTAGTTTATCTAGGTTTTTTTCAGCTTTGAGGTTTTATAAGAGATAAATTAAGAGATGCCACTTCTCAGAGAGGGTTTTAGCGTGCTGACAGCGTGTTGTGCTTTGGCGTGCTGTTTGACTGTCAGCACACTAAAACTCTCTCTGAGAAGTTGCGTCTTTAAATCAGCCCCTCCAAAACATCGCTGTTAGAGCCATCAAAGCAGCACTTTTGAAACAAATTCACCATCTAAAGATATTTCAAGATAATTACTGTCAAAACTTCAAATCACTTGCTGTGAATCGTGTTCCTGTTATTATGTTTAATCCACAGGTCTGAGAGGACTATGTTCATTTTGTGCAGTAAAATCTTACAGCTTATATACCTGACTATGCGTAAGTTATGCTGAGTAATATTGAACTTTAAAATATTTGTAATCATTTTTAATGGAATTTAAATTATATAGCATTTATTTATCCTTACTGAATAAAATTCTTAAATTGATCAAAATAATTCCATTTCAAATAAGTGTACACACTTGTTCTTTTGGACTTTCTATTCATCACATAATCCTGAAAAAAAAGTTTCTTGGTTCCACAAAAATATTAGGCAGCACAACTGTTTTCACACTGGGCACAAGTTACATATTATTTTCACATTTCCATAAGTTCCAACATTTTTGTGGACAGATAATTACAGAATTTCAATAGATTTGTACTGAGAAACATTTGCAAATTTGTTTTCACAGAAACTGCTGTTTCCCACCAAAATAAAAGCTCAAACTCTTTCAAGTGAAGACATTAAGACAACGCATTGTCATCTTCCTACTGTGGAGTAGACTCTTTACTCTAAAACGACTCTAAAAATATTAACAAAACTCTAAAATGTACTTAATATTTATTTTTATTTACATTTTTCAAAGTGCAGTTGCATTGCAATAGTAATATATTACTTTTTAGGGATGATAATAATAATAATAATAATAATAATAATAAGTATTATTATTATTATTATTAAAAATACACTATCATCATACATTAATTATTATTATAATGACATTTATTATTATTATTATTATTATTTTGTAATTGTTTGGCTTTCTAAAACACCAGTGTGTGTATAGAGGTTTGAGCCCACTTTAAAGTCCAGGTGTAAGTCAATACAAAGACTTTTTACTGCGTTCAGTTTGGGTAATGAAAATGCACTGGAGCTAATTTTAATTAAAGTTCACTTTGGTGCATTTAACTTTAAAATGCACAAACTGTCTTATATTTAAAATAATAATAATAATAATAAAATGTATAGACAACCAAGAGCTGTGCACATCCCTACTATACCACTTCAACATTGTTGCTCCAAAAAAAAAAAAAAAGAAGTGACTCTGCAGCCCCAGCCACCATTTCCATCGAGGAAATCCTTTGCATCTCTCTGGCCGCACTGCAGTTGGAGGCAACGAGGGAAGCACTTTAAAGGAGAACCTGTTAGGTACATCTCCCTTCCTGCTGAGAGAGGGGCAGTGTTGCCCCAACACTCCACCACTGCGCTGACATGCCAACAGCGATTCATAATGAGCCGAGGCTGTGAGGGACCGGGACCCGCGGGGGAGTGGTTTAGTGCAAAGTGAGAGAAAGGCAGAGGCAGAGAGGCCCCATGGAGGAGTGTGGTTTCTTCTACAGGAAATCAAATCAGGACAGTTTATTAGGAGCATGGCTCCAGAGAACAGAGCTTACAAATAGAAGCCAGTGGGAGTGCTCAAGTAAGGAGGAGAGCGTGGGAGCCGACATGAACGCCTCTGAAACACGCCCCTACAGTACTTACCCAACAGCAGGGCAAAGCCGCATGCATGGGTATAAACGTTTCTATGAATAATAACTGACAATATTCAGATATTTGCATTTATGGCTTGCAACGTATCTATGCAGACAGAGAGCAGCACTCTTTCGGTAAACTGCAAAAAAAATAATAATAATAAATAAATAAATATAAATATATAATTATTATTATTATTATTATTACTTGTTTTCCAGTACAAATTACAAATTTATAGACATCTTTAAAACCAGATAAATTTACTTGAGAAGCGAAGTTTTTTAAAATCTAAAAAAGAAATGAGATAGATAGATAGATAGATAGATAGATAGATAGATAGATAGATAGATGCTATCTGAACAACCATTATTATTATTATTATTATTTTATTCATTTATTTATTTATTTATTTGTTTGTTTGTATCGTTGTTGTTAAACAGTTTAAAAATGGGTTTAGAACAAACATTACAAATTTACTCTGAAAACAATCTAAAAAACTTAAACTACTTCTTTCTTTCTTCTAATAAACTGATTTTGTTTTTCAATAAAAACATCTAAACATCCTTAAAAACCATATAAATTTACTTGTAAGACAAAGTTGTGCAAGATATTTAGAATAGGTTATACATTTTAAAGGATAAATGACAATTTGCTGAGGTTTATGCTAAAAGGTAACAAACAAACAATTTATTTACATATTTATTTATTTGTTTATCTAAACAATGAGTTGGTCTTTTTTTCTTCTTCTTCTTCTTCTTCTTCTTCTTTTATCATTATTCATAACAATAAAAATAAAGTTTGGATAAGTGGGTTAAGAAAAAAAAAACAGTTCAACTTACTCTAAAAACATTAATTTTGCTTCAAGTTAATTGTCTTGTTTTCCAGTAAAAATATTAACATCTATTTACAAGAAGACAGAAATACTGAATAATAAAATACATTTCATTCGAACATGTTCTTTAAATAAACATTGAGAGCCTTTTGTTTTGTGCTGGTGGTTGTCACCATTTATCTTTTGCTCAATGTTTAATTTTGTTTTCATTCTTTGAGTGGAAAAAAGAGGATAATAAAGAGAGAAAAAAAAAAGACTAAATGTCCAAATGTCGCCAGGATTGATGTGTTATTGAGGTGGGACGTGCCACGTTTCGAGAGTGAGAGAGATAGGGGTGTTTTAAAGTGAAAACACGAGATTGTTTGTCTCGGATGTAATGTAATCTGTCAGTCAAAGCAATTGTACATATTAGCGCCACATTCATTCTAACACCCAGAATGATAAACAATGCAACTGTCAAGCACTGGTAATTTCTCAGTCAAATATTGAGAGGAAAGTCAAGGAAACACGGAAATAAAAAAAAGAATATGACTGAGGATCTATGTAACAAATAGTTTCATGTCCTAATATGCAATTTGTGTCCTTCCCGCCACTTAAGGCATTCAGAGAAAGCTACTTTCTCTACAGAAAGTGCCGATGACAATGAAAACATCCATCCTTGAAATGTCCTTAAGAATCACAGACAATTCAACCTGCCGTAGTGCTGTTTGTTGATTTAAATACCTTATATATGTGAACGCACATACAGCATGTGTTTGTGAATGTGCAGAGAAGAGGCAAGGTGAAATAATCAAGCTTGAAGATGAAAAAAGGTGAAACGTCTTGAGGGTTGATGTAGAAGTGTCTCACACCGCCGTACTGGCAAAGCTCAGCATTACAAAAGCTCAGCATAAAGCTGACCGCATACCGATGGAAAAGGTAATTACACAACACCTTGAAGCTCCGGCGTGAGGTTCAGCCCTTTCATCTCCATGTTTGGAAGAAAAAAAAAACACAGGAGATTGGCTAAACCTCGCCGAGCGAAACGTTGTGAACTATCGCTCCTTTTCTACCGTCTCCCCAGGCGTCGCCCGATTCAATTGTTCAGTTCCACATACAGATGTCGCAACCCGTCGCCTCGGCACAAGGGTGTCATTTGATGAGCACCTGCACACTACACGCTCCTCCAATGCATTACAAAGCAGGATATGTCGCCCTGCCCCGCACTGTCTCCACCATTTACATTTGATTTAGCAGCTTGATTGGGTCCACCTGGCCTATGCACCCATTCTTACCTCCACGCCAGCCATCTGTCAAACGACAGATTGAGAGCCACTGACTGAAACTGGGAATGATGAACACGTCTTGTGCTGCTGTCTCTGAATAGCATCACACTAACCTGGTAGGAGTATGAACGTCTGCGCAAAGGGAGAAAGTTCAGAATGGAATACTAGCCTACTGTATATTGCACAATATTCAAGTAATTGCACTGTATATTGCACAATATACAGTACCTGTATACTGCCTAGTGTAGCAGTATGTGTAATGGTAAACCGTATGCAACAATAAATGTTCCAAACCAGTGTTATTATAGTATCATTGAGTTTTTATTAACATTTAGAATGTTTTTATTTTAGATATTTTATTTTAATTTTAGATAAAGGGTTATATTTATATATATATATATATATATAACTAAAACTGGCTGAAGCAAAGCAAGTTTTTAATGTTTTATTTCAGTTAACATTTATTTTATTTCAAGTAACTTTTTTTATGGTTTCAGTTTTAGTTAATAGCCCTGTTACAAACAGTATATGCTACCTTATTGACACATGATCGTCTAGCATTATCTTTAATTCATCAAGACTGATGCATTTATTTCCACTTTTGGATCAAAATCAGGGATGCAATGCATCAATATCACAATTCTGGCCAACAAAGATAATGTAATTAATATTTTATTTTCACGTTATGGCAGATGTTATCTCTAAAAAACGTCATCTTTCGAAAATCTCAAAATAAGCATTAATTGTTCATACATAATAATGTAGTGATGCCTAAATTCACTTTTTAAAATGATTTTAAGATCATTTTAAAAAGTGAATTTAGGCATCACTACATTATTATGTATGAACAATTAATGCTTATTTTGAGATTTTCGAAGGATGACGTTTAACAATGTTACTAAATTACTAGTGCTTTTCATAGATAAACTTTAACTATGTTTCAGATGACAGCAAAAGCAATATAAATATAGGAGAAATTAGAATTCCCAATTTAAAAAAATCAATACTGACTAATAACAATAAGATGTTAAAATCTGAAAAAAAAAAAAAAATCTATGTGCATCCCTAATCAAAATGTGGTAAAGTTTGACAGTCCAATTATATAAGGAGTCAAGAAAATATGTCGAAAACTTCAGCTACAACCTGTGGTTCATTCTTCACACAGAAAAAGGAATTGAGTGCATTGCATTGTGGGATTTCAGAGTGCTCTGTTGCATTCTGCACATTTCACAAGGTGGCAAGTAACAGAAAACGAACAGAAAATGTTCATACTGGGCACAGTATAAAAGCTATACACTGCAGAAATAGTATGAGTAGTACGCTGTTGATATTTAAGCACAGCCACTGAAGATGTATGCTAACAATTAGACCTCAACTTTCATGTACAGTGACTACCCAACGTGGCATATGCATAAATATACCCTGTAAGCTCCAAAAACCAATTAAAGTTTTAAAAATAAATATTGTGAAGTCTAGGACAAAATGTTTCAGTGTATTTACCTGCAAAACATGGCAAATGCATCCTGGGAAGCAGAAGGAGGGAAAAAAAAAAAGCTTCCCTGTAGGAAAACTCTAGCAGATAACATCAAACAAAATTGCATGCATTTTCTACCTCTATTCTTGTAGCAAACAACCACTGAATCAAAGAAATACGTGAGGCGGCAAATGCTTCATATATAATTATGTTATTTTATCACATGCTTTGAGATGTTACATTGCGCTTATGTTTAGATCGTATTTTCTAAATGGCCACCAATTTTCACTGCCGAACAACATAGTGCGTGCCAATTAGAGGATTATGCTATCCATCTGTCAACAGTGCCTTAGACTTACATGTGTCAGTCTGTTTGGCGGCAATTCCTCTCGCCGCACTTATTTCAGATGAATGCTTTTGCTGCTAATGCTTTATGCTACTCCAAACAACTATCCTATGAGACCGTAGCTCAGAACTCATCTAAACAGTAGTAATCTGCTAAATGGGCTGATTCAGTGTCCCACGCCAGTTAATCAGGAGATTTAGCATTTAATTAGTAACATACCTCATTTTAATGTCTTAACAGGGTCAATATATTGTAGCACGCCAAAAAAGTTTTGAAGGTTAGCGCTCCAAATCAGTGATTCAGTCAGGCGTCATTCATTCAGCATTCGCATTCATTACTGCCTCTGCTCATCACTGAATTATTTTCTATTTGGAGAACAGCAGACGCCCAACAGATTGTCATCCCACAGTCCTTTATCCAAGAACATTATCATTGGGAAAACAGACGGTTACTTCAAAAATGGACAACTGTTCTCATTTTGGCTCAATTTAAAGGCACGAGTTAGCATAAGAAGACGGTTTCGTATTGAGAAGTATCTCAACCAATTTATCAACAACAAATTAGCACCACATTGCTGTTTGTGAAAGCGGGTGTTGGCTGCAAACGGTCTACGTGTTTACCTTATAAGACAATTCTAGAAGTATTTTGAGTAAATTGAGAGTGATAAAACAACTCTGTTAAATACCTCTCTGATGGTTTTTCTTGGTAGGTCGTCCCTATAGCATTGCTGTTAATGTTGTTCCACCACTGCTGCTAGCAGATGGTAATGAAGAATGCTCCAGTGAAACAGAACTTCAGCTAATAGCGCACAGCATCCGATACTGAACGCAAAGTCTGCTGTCCAGCCTAGGTTTTGCCTTGAGATCTCAACAGCACACCATACAAACACAGTGTCTTCTTTTGAATGGATACATTTGTTATTTTATTTCATTCTGATTGGCCAAAGTGCCAAAATTATAATTTTTATAATTTTCACACATCTTTTAAGAACTGCCGCTTTCTCCGGTAGTGGGCGGAACTAATGTGCAAATGACAATCTCATTGGCTGGTGCTCACCTATTAGCATCCCTGTTTTGATTTCAGCAAATCAGTTCGAGTGAACGCACACAACCTGATTAATATTCATGAATCCAGCAGCTCGTTAATCCTTGGTGCGTTTTATATTGTTCTTATTAGTAGAATTTGTATAATAATAATAATAATATTATTATCTTATCAGCATTATTGTTAGTTTTTTCCAATTTTTTACAGGAACACTGAATGACCAAAAAAAGCACCACCACCAGTCCTAAGTTCAGTTAAAATTACTAATTTGCATTCATACATGGTTACCAAGTTTTAATTCTAATCACTAAACTTCTATTATTAAATAATACTTGATTATCATATTATAATGCTTGACTGACTGATGTTAAGAGTGTACTTTCAGATTCCCTTACAATATATGGCCCAAAGATTTCACGTACTTTTACAGTAAAATACTTTAATATTTACAGTTTTTTTTAAGTGAAAAAGAGCAAGTCATCTTATAATTAACATTGACGTTTCCAGAATTCCCTGTGTAACATTTGATGGTTTTTTATTTAAATAACTGTGCTTTCTTATTTTTTATTTTTTTCTTATACATTGGACATTTATGCTATATCTTACATTCTTAAAGTAATGTTTATTGCATTATTTTAGTGTCATGTGTGGTACCATGATGGTTTTTAGTATTTGTACATGCATATATATAAAATATACAGAGAAATAAATTACATTGTATAAATGTCAACTACCTAAACACAGACACTGTGAGATATATGTAAATATTGTAATAGAAGAGATCAATGTTTTCTGAAGCAAATAATTGTATATAAAATAATGTATTCATGTTGTTTTCATTAATTTATTAATACAGTCACTGATCATTACAGGAACATAAACTCCATCAAAAGTTCATTTCTACAATAATATCCTGATGACAGTGCATTTCTCTTACAAATACTAGCCTATAAGATGCATAAATTCACTTTACCCATTTTCCTGTCTGTTTTCTGTTTTCACCAGACACGTGTGTTTCTTTCTTTGTTTCCCGCCACTTATCTGTTCCCATGGACACTAACCATTCATCGCAGCTTATCATCATTTAGTTCATCACCACTCTGTATTTAGTTCCTCCTTGTACACTCTTCAGATGCCGGTTGTTGTTAGCGTATGTGTTTTACACACAGTTACGCTTGCTTGTGAATTAAACCTCATTATTATTTTTTAACCTGCCTTTGTCCGCTTCATCTTCATCTGGTGACACTTTCTTTGCCATTAAACAGACTTTTCAAGCTTAAGCTAACTGTGGTACCCAGGTGATGATTCATTGAAGTCATTGCTGTCATAGTCCACCGATCGTCATCCAATATCCACACTCACAACAACAGCGGGTGGCCAAGAGGAGGGGAGTGACAACAGAACCCCTGCTGGCAACATGATGAAGCACACCTGACACACATTGTGCCGTATCACCACAGTTTACATGTGTGTTTGGTTGTCTGTGCGTGCACCAGGTGTCCTTCAGGTCCAGGTGCAGCGAGTCACAGCCGGGTCAGCGATAAGGTGACCACCTAACCTAATGCCTCAGGATCAATCACCCTGTCTTCACTTCCCAAAGGCACTGTCACCACTGATCTCACTGTGTATATATATTTATAAATATATGATTTAGGCTTTCTCATTTTCACTAATTCGTTTAATTTGAAATCACTTTTTTGCCACCACTGTTAATTTTAAATGGTCCTGCTGTGTGACAAATATTTTTTTAATATACAACTATTCCTTGTAGCCTTTTAATAAATAAGCAGTCATAAAATCTGCATGCATAATCATTGAAGAATTGGAAAAATGCTCTTTAAAGTCGTTTCAGATCGAGAATAGCATGTCACACCGCATGACGTGTCAGCTTCCCGTTCCCTCCTCACCACATGGAGGACTGCACGTTGCGTGACCCCAATTCCCATGTTGAATCCCCCATATTAGAGTGTTTGCAGTTACCAATTACCCCTGCCAATGTTCAATATGATTAAATACAACAGCCATCACTGACTATTATTCATCAGAGGAAAATGACGAGTACAAGTTGCTAGATTAATTAAAGTGTCACAAGCAACTCTCCGGTGGATAGTTTGAGCCGTAATTAAGTATCTTACATCATTAGTTAGCAGTTCATTTCTCTCTTGCTGCTTTGAAAAGGTGAATCTCGCTTCGCTCCTTTGATTGAAAGGTGTAACGCTCATTCTTTGTTGGGTCAGTATAAGAATATCACTTCATAAATGAAGTGTGAGCCGTCAGAGCTGAAAGATGGGTGTGAAATATTGTTCAACAAGATTTTTTAGCAAGATTGCTTTACACCATGATGATAATGCATATTGTTCTCCCTAACAAAGCAAATGTGCTGCCAGTTCTTAGACGAGTCATGAATGCTAGAAAGCAGGCAGAACACCTCTATGCAGGGTACAAAATCAACACTCAACAAACTGGAAACGTTTGGTTTAGAGAAACAATTAGCAGGAAATGGCCTTACGTCAACATAATGCATGGCTTGATTCGAATTGTAAAAATAGATAAATAAATTAAACTTCGCATTATGCCAGTGAAACAATGATCTGCGCTGATTGTCCAAATATGCAGGTGAAAAACTATTTCATAAAAAGCAAAAAATAATTGTGATAAGCACAAAAATACTATCAATTAAATTAAATGATATACAGTTTATTTATTTAAAAAAGAAAGAAAAAAAGAAACTAGCACTATACAGTTTTATGGCCAGTGGCTTGTCAATACACAATAGAAAAATTTTATTTAGTTTTTCTCTAAAAACATGGCAGTTTACTTTTGCACGTTATTGCAAGTTAATTAAAACCTTTTAATCGTTTAAAAGAAATGTATGGAAGTCTGTTTCCACCACGGAATTTTAAAAAAAAGTCAGAATTGCAAGACAAAAATTCTGAATTGTGCCGTTTTAACAATTCTCACAATTCTGAGTTTAAATACCAAAATTCTTGATATATCAAAGACTTTGTTCCTTGCAATTCTAAGAAGAAAGTCAGAATTGTCACAATTTTGCCTGTTGTTCTAACTAAATGTCAAGTTCAGGTTGAAATTTACACGGTTTCACACAATATCTCAATAAGTGTTGGCTGAACATCCACTGGGCAATCTTGGACAAAGCACACAATTGTTAGCATAGTAGAACAGTTTGACTGGTCTATTTCCCTCAGGAAGAGCAGAGAATAGGGACATATCCAGATAAGGTAAATAATGTGTCCGGTAGCTCTCCGATTCAAAACATTTGTTTCCACTTGGAGTTGTGGTTATTCGTTTCCCTGGCCTCTCAATGCTGGCATACAGCCCTGCAGAAAACCACTGTATGACAGCAACATATCCCACTGGCCTACTGTAACTAAATGAAGCGTCCTGAGAAGAATATTCATCAAGATATCTCCGGAGCAATTATAACATTACGCTCCATATCCTTGAACTCATTCCAGTAGCCTGGGGTGCAGCACCAGCAAGGGTCCGCGATCTGAGAGCCCTAGCTGTCCGACAGGTGAGCAGTTGGGTTGGAGAACCTGGGTAAATGATTGTCTCCGCTAGAGCAGAGAGGCCGAGCTCCATCCTGACCTGCCTGCGTTAGGAAAGCGCTGATTTACGACGATGCATTTGCTACCTATTGAGCACAATTACACAGAGCAAGAGCGCATACAAACAAAGCCTCAAAAAGAGGCCATACCGCGTTCACGGGGTGCAGGGGTGTGAGAAAAAGAGGGCGTCCCTGAACCGAAAGCTTGGGAGAGAGATTTATCACTCCCACTGGCTCTAAATCTAATCTATCTGCGATTCGGTTCGTGCTCCATGGGAAATATACACCATCTAGAGAGTAGCTTACGTAATCATAAAGTAGGCAAAATGCTCCTTTCTCTTTCTCTCTATTGTTCTTAAAACTACTTTTAATATCTGAAGGATCTCCATTCGAACTGTAGTTGTATTAACATCTGGCAACAGTATGGGTTGCTTTCCTCTATTTGCATTACACAAGAGACAGCGAGAGAAATATGACATCCGGTGCACAGGCTGACAGATTACCTCAGTCATTTGTTAGTCTGAATAAATGTTGAGTTTTACTTTAGGGCTGAGTCTTTATCCACTCACTGGATTTGCATACAGCCGACACTGAAAAGTAACAACAGGGAAAAGTACAAAAACAGCTTACAGAACAGATGCTCAACACAAACACATTTTGTCCTCACTACTGTAGCTCTATTGACTCATTCAGACATGCCTGAATTTCAACAAGATTTGCTGTGAAGGTAAACGTGGGACTGTATAGCTTTCGTTATTAAAGGCGAAGTGTGCATTTTTTTTTGCACCAAGAGCTGCACCAGATGGAATTACAAAAATAAGTAAATTTTGCTACATATTGCTATGTGGTTTCTAAGGTCTTTTCAGTGGTTGCTAAGTGGTTACTTATGGGTCAAAGAAGCCCAACCGCCAAGATATTCTAATCCCTAGATATATACTTATAGACAATCTCACTCTCCATCAATGTCAGCCAATCAATTTTGCCAGTCAAAATAAGCACGCTTTAAAATATCATATCTCTCCCCAACATGTTTAATACTTAAATTTAGAGCTTTTGAAAGTAAAGAAGCCTGTTTCTGTCTTAGAGTAACTGCAATTTTTACAACTGTGAATTTTTTACTTATTTTAAACTTTAACTCACAATTACATATGTATTTTTTTTACTCTGAGGCAACTCAACAGGCTTGCATATGAAACTCACACGAAGTTGACATGTCAGCCTACTCAAATACTGTACAAGGGTTATGCAAAATTCAAAATAAAATAAAATCTGGGTAGAATATCTATCCATCCATCCGGCTTATAAACTTTCAAACTTCAAGTTTTTAAAACTTTTCAACACTTTTAAACAAGGTTTTGTTCAGAGTTTGACAAACTTTGCTTTTCTAGTTGTGCATTTCAATTCATTTCAAATTCCTTGCATTTAAATTTAAATTACAAATCTGCATCCTGTTTGCAACTTCAAATCATGTTCAAATTTAAGAATCATCTGGATTTGAAAAGCATTCTCAATTTAATTCTGAATAATGCATTGATTTCTGTGAAGAAATCTGTTAGAAGCACCACAAATTCTTCCGGACAAGAAGCCAAGCTCTGAACATTTGGTCTTAGCACATTAAACTGGGATAAGAAAGAGTACTTTAACAGCACAAAAAAAATGACACACTTTGTCCTTAAGCGTGACTAAGATATGGGCTGAAGAGCGTTTGTTAAAAAAATAAAATAAAATTAGAATATAATTTGAAGTAGGAGGAGGAGGACCAGTTCTCAATCATTAATGATTATAATGTTCACTCATTAGTGACTATTCAAAATGTGTGAATCAATTTGCATTGTGAGGAAGAAATAACCGTTCTAGCTTTATTCATTTCTGAGAAAAAATCTGAAGCCGGGCGTCATTACGTAGCCAAGATGAAATGTGAGAGCCATTCACACAGGAAACAGCACCGAGGTATGACGATGGGTGGGTAAGCAGGGGGTAGAGCAGTGAAAAAAGGTGTTGAATATGCTAAACGTGTAGAGACTAACAAAGAAATGGTGCTCAGAGTGGAAGATCAGCACAAGTCTCCCACATTAATTTTATATTATTGCTAGAGGAACCAAAAGCCTCAGAGCCCACTAAAGGCAATTAATATCTCCCACACAGATCCGACAATCCTAAAATCCACCACATCATTATCTGCATAAAAATGCCACACGTTAAATATTTCTTGCAAGCTCTTAACCTGCGTTTATGTATAATTAGAAGGCTTTTTTCATTGCAGGCTTCATGGAGAAAGGGGATGGTTACGGCCCTGTGGTAAGATGCAAGTTAGACGTCTTAGAAGATAAGATGAAAGTTTTTGTCTGTGATGGCAGATTTAAGACATTTTAGATCTCTTCAATATGTCGCGCACTCCATATCACTTTAAACCGGCACAGCCTTGATTCTGTAAGAGCCGAGGTAAAAAGTAGTAAGAGAAGCTTTTTATTTCCATAAAAAAATGTGAACTGCCTGTCAAAACGCTCTTTGTATTCATAGAGACAGAGATGGAAAGGAAGAGAGTAAGAAAAGAGGGTTGGCATGATTTGTTAGAAACAGTAGTTGCATTTGACAGTTACACATCGCTGTTTTCTTCCCCTGACAGTTTTTCACACTAGCATCTTATACCTTCCTGATTACAGATTTTTGCCAAAACGAAGTCTACTTTTACACAGTAGGTGTTGGAGACTGACAATTGCATTTACTAACAAATATGACTCTTAGTGTATAAACAAGTAACTGAAACTTATTCTGTTTTCATGATAGTATTTATTAGAACAGATTTGGAGAAATTTAGAATTACATCGTTTGCTCCCCAATGGACCCTCTGCAGTGAATGGGTGCCGTCTTAATTATGGATAGAAACTGACAGCACTCATTCACTACAGAAGATCCCCTGGTGACCAAGTAAGTGATGTAATGCTAAATTTCTCGTAATGTGTTCAGATGAAGAAACAAACTCATGTATATTTTGGAGGTATGTATACCTGAAGGTGAGTACATTTTCAGCAAATTTAATAAATAAATAAATAAATAAAATAAAATAAAAATAATTGCAACCTGCAAAAAAAACAAGTCAAGCCCCCTTTTTGTTTTTGCAATAGTGACAATGACTACAGTAAATATGCAAGACGGCAGCTTCCATTAACAGAAAGGATTATGACAAAATGTTATTTAAAAAAACAAGTTCAAATCTTCACTCTAAAAAATGTTGGGTTAAATATAACCCAGCGCTGGGTTAAAAAGGGACAAACCCAGCTATTGGGTTGTTTTGACCCAGCGATTGGGTTGTTTTGACCAAAATTGGGTTGTTTATTAAGCAACAGTAACTTTAAGCGTGTGTGTGTGTTTCCGCATATGCATATGCATTTACACAGCACATGCTAACCAATCTGGCTCTCAGTGTGGTTGTGAAAGGAGTCACTTTTGTTACAGAATGTGTGTCAACTTATTTATAACCAAACAGTATGTGTGAACAAAACAAAGATTTCACAGTGTGCTCCAACGAATGCATGTGTTTACAAATGAAGTGCTCCATTATTGGCACTGTCCTGTAACCAAAACCGCAGTCTGCACTTCTCTCTGTCGTGATTTGTTTACCATTATCTTGTGGTCATTTTATACTCTGGTCTTTGATTAATTGGCCATTTAAAGTGAGTGGTAAAATGAGAAAATCCTTTACTCTTCCCCATCTCTCTCTCTCTTTCTCTTTTAATTTGTTTAATGCAGTCACAAAGATATCTCAGTCAAGTCATCCAATCAGTCTTGATGGAGGGCTGCCGTATAATCAGTCTGATAGTGGTCTGTAAGTGTGAGCTTTAGAGCAGGGGCATTTCAAGGTTAAATGTGAGCATTCAACTGAATCTTGTTCAAAATGGTGGCTGGTACTTCATGCGGTGATTAAAATATGGTAAACATGGAGGGATATGCAAGCTTTAGTTTGATCTCCATTTGAGCTCTCGTCTTCAGACGTTAGTCAAGGGAGGCAGAAGCAGATGTTTGGAATTTAATAACCATGCAAAATATCCACGAAAGGCTTAGGAAACAGACAGGGGGTATCTCTAACCTAGCCATTTGCAGCTATTACAGATGCATTTCAGGCCAAGAGTCCTGCAAATGTCCATACACACGGAAACACATGTAATGCTTGTGCATATGCATATTGCATGATGATTTTGCAGGATTTGTCTCATGATTCGTAATTATAGAACTGCTAACAAAGTGTTTATGGTTTAATCTCTAGCGAAAATGAATGAATGTAAATTCAATTATTTATGAGGTGCACTCAAAAACGTTCTCTGTATGAGACTTCATTTTACTGAGATGTTTTAATAAATGTGTATGTAGGTACATGTTAAGGTATCATTAGTAAAAGTAAATAAAAATGCTTCCTTTTTTTCTTGTGTTCAAGTGGTACAAAATGGTGTGGAAAACATGCTTTGGTTATTTTTAACTAGATGTTTACTCTGTTTTTGCTCTTACATTCAACATTATTTCAGCCAAACAGCCATTGGAGCTAATTAGATTCAAAATATGTAAAGAGATACTGAACAACATGAAACGAAAGAAAAATAGAGAAATGCTTCACGTCGCCAAGCCCTAATGCACATAGAACAGACAATAAAGAGAAGCCCAGACAAAACAAGCACTGAGAAACACACACACATAGACAATTAAAGAAATGCTTTCCAGACAGAAGGCTGATTGTTTATCTGTGTTGTAGCATAGAGAATTGAAATCTTCTGCGTCAGATAAGACATCAATCTCCCTCTGTGGGCTGCGTACATAAATCTGATTAAGAGGAGAATCATTTCCCCTTCAGGACTGTTTTAACTGTCCGCTCCATGCCTCGGCGGCAGATAACTCTGACGGAACTCACAGCCAGAGGTTGATGTTCTTCACTCACCACTGAGATGGCACACCAATCCAAATGATGTTATATTTGCCAAACAGGAACATGTCCATCAACTGTGGGCGACTGCTGGTAAGCCGACACTTGGTTAGCAGGAGAGGATATATTTGAAATTAGATTTTCCAAATTACGCTCGTTTAAATATGGACAAAGGCACAGTTTTACGTGTGGCTCATTTCTTGGTTTGTTTGCCCAGAAAAAAAAAAGTAAAAATTTTTCTTAATCACTTCTTTCCCCTGTAAAAATAGCTATACATACTTGAGAGGCATGACTGCATGAGATAAATACTTGCAGGGAATATATTTTGAATTAATTGCATTGTTCGTAACCCATTTCATGACGTTTGTGATTTTCAAGTGAATGCATGTTGTTTTAAGGATGTTCTGTCATTTTTCCTGGAAAACAAGACTGACTAAGGAAATTATTTTTGCAATGTGAATACTTCAAATGCACATTATCAACTTGCCATTGCACTGAATAATGTGTCATGGAAATAAATAATTATTGGAATAAAATTCCTGCCAGGTTGTTGTAGTCAACAAAACTGCAGTTTTACCCTGAAGATGAATGAGTAGATTTTTGAAAGGACTGCATGGAAAAAAATGCATTCTCAAGAAGAAAATTACATTTAAAAAAAAAAAAAATCGATAAGACAACAAGACCCCCAGCAGAAAGAAAAAGGAAATCAAAGATAATGAAAATATGAGTAATGCCTCTGATCTGTGCAGATGGGGGTCCACCCCCATTGCCATTTACCTCCTCTACAGAGGAAATAAATCATCTTTGTGAAGGACCGCAAATAACTGCTGAAAGCAATAAAACAGGAGGTAAGTCAAGTCAAGTCAAGTCACCTTTATTTATATAGCGCTTTTAACAATACAGATCGTGTCAAAGCAACTGAACAGCATTAATTAGGAAAATAGTGTCAATAATGCAAAATGACAATAGTAAACACAAATTTTTCAGTTAAAGACAGTTCATCATTGAATTCAGTGATGTCAACATCCAGCTCAGTTTAAATAGTATCTTTGCAATCAAGTCAACGGTATCGCTGGAAATGAAGTGTCCCCAACTAAGCAAGCCAGAGGCGACAGCGGCAAGGAACCAAAACTTCATCGGTGACAGAATGGAGAAAAAACCTTGGGAGAAACCAGGCTCAGTCGGGGGGCCAGTTCTCCTCTGACCAGACGAACCAGCAGTACGGAAAAATCAATTTAAGACATAATAAAACAGACGATGAACACTATTAACAGCAATTATTATATGATGCAATCAAACTTATAGCAAAATGTGGTAGTTCTGTATGTTGTTTCAGGGTTGGCATCATCTGAGGTCCTCTGAGGGGTTGGCATCATCTCTTCTCAGGTGTTCTGGATCCAGACTGAAGCTTGTGTAAATCCTAGTTACCACGGGATGTCAATCCCGTGGCAAAAAACAGAGGAACAAATAGAAACATAATTAGCGTAGCTGCTGTTCCAACCAAGCAAAATTGATTTGTTTAACCCAAACTAAAGAATAATAATGTGCATTTGATCAGATATAACTGCAGTAAAAGATTATGAGATGCATTATTTGAATGTTTGGCCAAAGAGATGTGTCTTTAATCTAGATTTAAACAGGGAGAGTGTGTCTGAACCCCGAACGTTATCAGGAAGGCTATTCCAGAGTTTGGGAGCCAAATGCGAAAAGTTAGTTGGGCTTATCAGCACCAAATATTCTTTGAGGGAACTCTACAGCAGTGTTTCCCTAAAGTTACCCATTCAACAACAAAAAAATTGTTTTTTTTTTACTTTTACAGTATTATTTTGAATGTCATGTAGCATTATCAAAATAAAAAAAATCAGCAGAGAGAAGCGGAGATGGTTTAAAGTTAAAATGCCTTGATAGATTTATTACAAACACACAGCTTTTCGCTTCACAAAACATTAACTGATGGACTGCATTCATGTTGGCTACTTGTGGATTATTGTAATGTTTTTATTAGCTGTTTGGACTCTCATTCTGAAGGCACCCATTCACTACAGAGGAGCAAGTAATGTAATGCTAAATTTATATTCAAATGATGAAACAATCTTTGAAAGCCTGAGGGTGACTAAATTTGCAGCAAATTTTCATTTTTGGGTGAACTATTTCTTAAATAAGATACCTGAGCTTGTTAGTGTATCACAAGTTTTTAGCACTGTGGTGGCAATCATTGAAAAACTTTTTCTGATAAACACCTACTGCAACAGCAAATTTATTTAGTGATGAAATCCAGATGGGACATTAACAAAGGAAAGTCATTTATACTCTTTGTATGGTAGAATTTAAAATATGCTCAACGGGTATGAAATATCACCCACAAGTGAATACACTGTAATTTGTTCATATTTTAATGAGAAGAAAAGACTACCAGGTTTAAAAATCTAAATCTTTCCAAGTACACCCTCGTGTACTCGCATCCCTGCCTGGGAATCACCGCTCCTACAGTACTTCATAGACAATAAATAAAGCATCATAAGTCAGCACAGGCATACCAAAATAAGCCCTGCCACATCCTTGCATGCAATAGACATGGCTTTCAACAATTATCCATCATGTTTCTCGTTTAAAAGAGCATGCAAATTTCTGAAATAGGAATGGACGGTTTTCTCGGTCAGACCAGATGCATCAGGTTATTTCTAGAGGACAATGAGATTCTGGCATGAAGTGCAATGGATGAGCTAAAATAAGATGATTATGATGCATTACTAACAGAGCTGCTGCCGCCAATTATATCGGCCAGTTAAAATGACAGACCACATCATGTGCATTTCTCTCCAATCACATTGGGAGGGATACGGTTAGTTTACTGTAATTCCCTGCATGTGAGTACATCAAAAGCATACTAGACTATCGAGACAAGCTCTTTTTTCTCCTGGGTTTAATTGTCGTTGAAGAAAGATAGATCCAATACAAGCACTCTACACTGCCATGAGTGCATGAAGACACTCCAGATTAGGGTTGGGCGATGTCTACAAAATTGGCATCGGACGATGTCTACAGTGAAACATCGCGATGGACGATGGCATCGTCTATCGGCCCAACCCTACTCCAGATTAGGGGTGTCCCCGACTAAGGATTTTCATAGTCAAATCGGAATTTTCGAATCTTGCCGATATTCAACTAATAGTCGAATCATATGTTTTGGGGGTGGGGCAAAATACATTACCAAGAGTCAAGTCAGACATTCGACAGTCATAATTACGTTAACACACAGGGAAAATGTGTAACGGACACCTCGCAGATACAAACAGGGTAAATAATGTTTTATGTTTTGATTAAAAGATAGTTAACATTAAACGTCAGCGAAACCCTAAGAATTCACAACTTTTTTTTACAGTAGTGCTCTCATTATAACAATATGTATATGACAGTAGTTATTAATGTTCTGCATTTCTGTTTTGAGCTGTGTGCGCTGAAGATGACTT